>NC_047093.1:97472102-97657102 GCF_902459505.1 Geotrypetes seraphini | reverse complement strand
CCTTGATTTATTCATGAAACAAAAGATATCCACAAAAATGTATTCGAACTGAGGAATACATGAGGACACCCCCACTTAAAATGGCTCAAATCACACACAGGTGTATCACATCAGGTTCACATGATCAGAACATTGTTATTCAGTATTTTGAAGGCGGTTTGCCCTACTTAAACCTCAGACATTTAATTTGGTGTGCTCATGACTGCTGCAGTGAGAGTGAACACCATGGTGAAATCAAAATAGCTATCTGAGGCCTTCAGAAAGAAGATTGTAGCAGCTTGTAAGTCTGGTAAGGGATTTAAAAAGATTTTGAAAGAATTTGACATTAGCCATTCCATAGTCCAGAAATAATGTACAAGTGGAGGACTTTTCAAACAACTGCCAACATGCCCAGGCCACAATGACCCAAAACATACCAGTAAATCTAGAATGAATTCTAGAATGTTGTCCGATTAAGACCTGGGCTTGTGTCTCTCTCATTTGCTTTTTAATTTTTAGTTTAATTTTGCTGGTTTTAACTTTATTTTGTTTCTTTCATCTACTTTATTTATAGTTTTATGTTGTTCTGCTCATTTTACTTTTAATTTTACCCTAGCAAGTCAGAAAATCATTAACATCTGTGAATGTAGGAGCATGACAGTTATAGAACCTTAAGGCCTTAAACTGTTAATCTTTAGCCGAAGCCTTTCTTACCTGCGTTTGGTGACGGCTGAGGATCATTGCAGGATTGCAGCTTTTCTCTCTTTTGGATGCGGAGGTTGTGACTGTGAGTGGAACGGCTTCTGTGTTTGGGCCCAGTTCTGTCCTGCGCTCTCTCTTCGCGTCTTCTGCTTGTTGGCTGCGCTGTGAATGCCACTGCTTGCATCAGGCACTGAGTTGGAGTGGTTCTTGGGGACTGCAGCTTCCCTTTCATGCTGGCAGGACTGCATTGTACCTGATGACTGCACTGTTGGCTCCTTCCTTCCAGTGCTGGAGATTGTTGTGCACCACTTTTCTGGCTGGCTGGGACCAAGGGCAGTTGATGGAGGCTGTGTTGTTGGCTTGCATTGGTGGGGCCTGACTGGATGGTGTGCAGTGGGTTGGTGACAGCATCGGATGATCTTTTTGGGGCCTGCCTCTTCTTCCTGGTTTCTTTGCTTTCTGCTCTTGGCAGGGATGGCCCCACAGCCCACCATCACTTCTCTGTGTCAATCTTTCCTTGCTTGTGGAACTCTATTGGACTGGATTGATGATTGGACTTAGCACCAGATTGGAATTTATTTTGCTCAATCTCCAATCTCTTAAACTTATTTGTATATTTTAATTTTATTCTTTTATCTTTTTTTTATTATTTGAATTGTACCTTTCCCTCACAATTTTTGGAATTTTGTTATATCTACAAGAAACGTCTCACTGCAGTTATTTCCGTCAACGGGGGCAACACTAGCTATTAGGGTGTCCAATTTATTCCTCAGTTAGAATACACATTTTTGTGGATATCTTTTATTTCATGAGTAAATCAAGGAAAATGTTTGTTATTTACCTGCAATTACATGTAATGACCTCATTCTAGTTTGCATTCTTACATCAGGCAACATGGTGGAATCAAACAAGAGTAATATAAAAAGAAAAGAAGAAGAGAAGCGGTTTGTGCCAAACAATTCAAAAACATTTTCCAGAAGGTTATGAGAGAGTCTGTTGCCCTTATTTGTTTACTCATCCTGAAGTGATGTGCCTATGGAAAAACTTAAATTTTGGGACAAAGCATATTAAGATCGAAGGGCTATAACAGATACCAGTCTGGAATTTTACAGTTGCAGTAGGATCGTTTTTGGACTCCTGGTAGAATGGAGTCAACCAGGGTAAAGAGCTGACATTCTGCAGGGTCAATGGCATGAGTTTAGAGATTACAATCTGTTGTGCCATATACATACTTGTCAAAGGTACTAAAAGCTGTCTTAGTCCTAGAAAATACTGAAAATTTGATAGACTATGATGGCATTTTTATTAGACCAAATATAAACAATGGTGCAGGATACAATATAAGCTTTCCAATTTATACTGCACCCATTTTCTCAGAAGCTCAGGTACAACATCTCATTTGAAGGTTTCTTTAAAGGTCTGCAAAGACCCATAGAGGTTTCATGAATGTTTAGATTGCCTTATCCAAATGGCTTAATTTATAGCACTCTTCCTCATTTAGTCTTATGATTACAGGGGTAGGAGATGTTTCTACTGATCTGAGTAACTCCTAGATATCTAAAATAGTAAAAATATGAAATCTTTAACTACTCTCCAAACATTTACATTGGGCTCATGAAATCCCAACCTCTTAAAAGATTATGCTGAAAAAATGAATTAACCACATACTTTTTTCCCCATTTTGGAACCTATGAATACATAACTTATAGCCGGAGACCTCTAAGGCAGTAATCTGAGAGGTGATCTGAGGTTGCAGCTAAAATATAAGCTGAGAACACCAACATAAGAATAGCCTTACTTGGTCAGACCAATGGTCCATCAAGTCCAGTAGCCCATTCTCACGGTGGCCAATCCAGGTCACTAGTACCTGGCAAAATCTCTAAGAGTAGCAACATTCCATGCTACCGATCCAGGGCAAGCAGTGGCTTCCTCCATGTCTCTCTCAATAACAGGAAATTGTCCAAACCTTTCTTAAAACCAGCTACGTTATCTGCTCTTACCTCAACCTCTGGCAATGTGTTCCAGAGTTTGCTTATCTTTAGCTATTTAAGTTATGCTTTCATAAACAGTTATCCTAACAGCGGTGTAGTTATCAATATGGGCTACTGTTAACTTCAGTTATTAGTAACTAGGTTTCTAAGCAAGGGTCACAGCACAATCATAATCCAATTTGACCTAAGCAACGCATTTGACCTAGTAGACTTTGATCAAATGTCGGAGACCTTCAACAATTTTGGATTTAGTGGCCCAGTACTTTCCTGGTAAGTACTTGTATATATGTAAACCGCTTTGAATGTGTAACCACAAAAAGGCAGTGTACAAGTCCCATCCTCTTTCCCCCACCCCCCTTCCTCCCTTAATGCACCTTAGTAACTACCCTCCTTAAAGATAATGGTTAATGAAATCTTTAAGTAAGGACTGCCCACTTATAATTGCCTTGTTGCTACATAGTTTGAGAATTTCCTGGTGAAATATTGGCATCTTTGGTTCCACACACTCAAAAGATTCTGCCTTTATCATTCAACAGAAAGGAAAAAAGTGTCAGCTTAAGGTATCAAGAGCTCTGATTCAAACAATTCTCTATGTAAATGGCCATTTTAACAAGAATACAAAGCTAAGAACTTGTTTCATATAAGGATCTGAAAAAGACATCTACTCAGATGTAAGGTTTCAATAAAGCATTTAGTTTTCAAACATAAGGAACTCTTGTATGTTGGGTCTCAAAAGCAAGTTGCTATGCGGGTAAACATACACACAAACACTTAGGTAAGTTAAATAGGGGTGTAAAATTTGGAGTGCTAGAGGCATGCTATGCATATGCCTTCTTTTTTGAAAATATGAGAAAGACTCAAGCTCCCTGAAACGCTCTTTTATATGAGGCTACGTTGGGTGCACTCTCGAGATCTGGCCAAGTTAGTTATTGTTCTTTTGCCTACACAGAAGGTGCCAGTTTATCCCCATGGCTCTTCCAAGTTTATTCAGCATTTCATTTTCATTTTAGCTGCAGTCTGAAAGTTAGTATCTCTGCAGTTTCCTTTGGATGGGAGTACCTTTGCATTTATTGTGGGTTTTAATGTTTTGCCTCAACAGAATAGAAAACCTACATTTTAAAAAAATGTAGTTTGTGCCTTTTCAGTGGTAGGTCAAGGCAAGTTAAATTCAGGTACAGCAGCTGTCTGAAAGTCAATCAACACTGCCTCTGATTTGTTATCTTCACTAAATACACAAGCAGAGGGTCATTTTATAATAGGTCACCAAGATGTAGAGGTCAAGTAGGTGTGCATTTTAAGACTATTTTATCAGAACACATTAAGGGCTCCTTTTACTAAGGTGTATTAAGGCCTTAACACGCAGAATAGCGCATGCTAAATTGCCCCGCGCGCTGGACCTTAACAGCAGCATTGAGCTGGCATTATTCTAGAAGCGTACCGCGCAGTGTAGCACGCGGTAATTTCATGCGTGCGCTAGAACACCTTAGTAAAAGGAGCCCTAAGTATCTATGGCAGTACAAAATCTGCCACAATTACTGCTACAATGCAGCTGGGTGAATTTTCAAATGTATTCAGCAGAAGCATTTAAATGTGTATTTATTAACCTTGTGAGCATTTAAATGTGTATTTATTAATTAATTGAACGATTGGCTAGGTAAAATTATTATGCACTCCTCATCCTACCTAAGTTTTAGAAAACTAGTAAAAAGGAGCTTGTTTAACCGATTTGTAACCTAAGAACTCTTAAAAGCCTTTATCTCCTTACTCGGTCTACATCAGGGGTCTCAAAGTCCCTCCTTGAGGGCCGCAATCCAGTCAGGTTTTCAGGATTTCTCCAATGAATACGCATGAGATATATGTGCATGAACTGCTTTCAGTGCATATTCATTGGGGAAATCCTTAAAACCTGACTGGATTGCGGCCCTCAAGGAGGGACTTTGAGATCCATCTACATGTACTCGATGACTTTACATTGTAATCATTCCGCTGATTGTCCAGCACCTCTTACTGTGAACCACTTTGAACTTTCATAGCTTTGGCGGTATATAAGAATAAAATTATTATTATTACTTCATGATTCAACCTATGCTCTGCCCCAAATCATCTCTCAAACAAATATACATCTGACTTGACTGCAAGTACATGCCTGCTTATCTTAGCCTGGATGTCCATGGAAGGGGGGTAGGTGGGTGGGAGGGAATTTTATAAGAGGCATATACACTTGAAATATCCTTTATAAATTTGGCTATTTTGGATATTATTCATGACAGTCTGTAAAGGGAACTGATCGAGAACCCATTAAGCGCATTTTAACTGAGAATTTCTGGAGAAGTAGAGAAGAGGAGGAGGAATTTCAGGGTTTAGGTTGAGGGAAAGAGCTACATTAGCCACGAGTGACTTTTCAAGAATAACTATTTCCTCCATGGATCTGGAGCACTGCTTATGAGACTTTACGTAGCAGTGATTCCATTGACACTGCCACAGGAAGCACTAACACTGCCACAGGAAGCACTAAACCCCAGGAGGTATGGACCAATGTTGTTACGATGGAGATTTTACTCAAGCTTCATCAAAGCACAGGTTTGACCCGTAGTATGGAAGCTGTTATCTAGAGTTTAGACACCGTTTCTTATAAGAGCATTCAGAAGGAACTGCTGTCTTCATTCCCTTGCGAATCCTTCCCTGTTTGAAACTGCTGCATTTTTCTCATATAAAAAAAGATATCTGCTATAAAATTATTAGCAAATTACTTGTGATTAATGAGCACAAATAGGATATTGGCACAGTCAAATACAATTACCAGAAATATCTACAGGTACATTTAATATTTTCCCCCTGAGCTGGTAATAAGGCATCAGAGGGACAAAGGAGATGAAAACAATTGAAACTAAGGGTAGGAAAGAAAATAAAATGCTAGTAAAAATGAGCTGTAACCATCACTTGTTGTGTTTCCTGTAGCATGTGAAGGATAATTCTGTAATGGGGCACCTGGCTTTAGGCACAAAGAACTGCCTATCTGGCGTCTATTCTATAAAGAAAAGCAGGTGCTTACTTTTTATTATAGAAAATGAGGGTTACTAGTTAAATATAAATGTAAGTTGTTTCATTCAAACATTTACAGCAACAATAGAGGAGGTGTAAATGCTTGTATCTCGTTTGTTAAAGAATACTTATAAATCATGATATTTTATAATTTACATGCTCAACTGTGCATCCTGCTCATGCTCTGCTCTTGTGCATGCCTGACTGCAAAGTTAAGATCCACCAAACTAGCCTCCCTTTTTTATAAAGCCGCGGTAGTGGCTACTGCTGCGATAATCGCTCCGATTCACATAGGGATTTCATGGGCGTTTGAGCATTTGTCATGTGGCAGCCACTTTGTAAAAGAGGGGGGGGGGGGAAGGTGTCACTTTGGTGCATACTTACAGAATAGCACATAGCTGGAATATGGTCATTTGTGGCATTTGTCCAATTTCAGGACGCCTACAAAATACAAGATAAGATCCTTTCTCCACTTACATTAACAATGAATGAGAACCGCTTTTAAGAAGTGATTTCCCATCCCTTTTTTTCATCCCCTTCCCCTACTTACATCCCTTTAAATTTTATTTAAATTTCAATGTAGTTTTGAATCTTACCCTAAACCCAGTCCCTTTTGTATCAAATTTGTCTATGTCTTGTCTAACAATTATGTTATTTACATATTGCCCCCTTTTACTTTTTATCTTAAATTAGAATTGTAAACCGACCAGATGATATTCAACTGTCTCACCTTTTAAATCCCGAACACTTAGAAGAAATTTCTCAGATCAACAAAAAACTCGATATAATTAAAAATTGGCTTGCTGCGAATAGATTAGCATTAAACATCCATAAAACGAAAGCAATACTTTTCTTATGGAAACAAGGAATAAAGTTAGCAACTCCCTTTATTATTAATAACATTCATATAGACTTAGTTTTTTCATTAAAAATACTTGGGGTTATTATTGACGAAAATCTTTCCTATCGCGAACATATAAGTAACACTGTTAAATCTTGCCTCTACCAATTGCGTATGATTCGTTCAATCTCCAAATTTTTGGAGCCCAAATCTTTAAATATTCTAATACACTCGCTGGTTATAACAAAGCTCGACTATTGCAACTCGTTACTAATCAACATAACGCAAAAAGAAAAGAAAGGTTTACAGATAATTCAAAATATCGCCATCAAACTTCTACATAAAGGCAAAAAATATGATCATGTAACTCCTTTTTTGATTGAATCGCACTGGCTCCCCATTAACCATCGCATTACTTATAAAATTTTGCTTCTGGTATTCAAAACTCTATCCACGAGTGAACCATTATTTATAAATCGGATGCTCATCCCGCACTCTCCGATCTTTAGCTCAAGGATTATTGGCAGTTCCTTCTTTAAAAGTTGTAGGTACTAGACGTCACGACATGTTTTCAATAGTGGCCCCCCAAACTTGGAATTCCTTACCACAATACATAAGAGCTGAAAAAGAACTCTGTCATTTTAAAAATAAACTAAAAACCTTTATTTTTAAGTATGCCTTTAGCCTCTAAGATAAACATAATTTAGGCAGTGTTGTTAAGTCATCCCTCATTATGTTTTCTCCCTGAATGTTCTCACCTCTTTTTTCTAAAACATTAATGATGTAACTTTTCCCCTTTATCCCTTCGTATTTCTGTTACGTTTGTTTATGAGTCTGTTTTTTTACCCTTTTTTTTACTTAATATTATTTGTATGTTTTTTAATATGTTTAAATAATTCGTTGTAATTCACTTAGTAAATCATGGATAAGCGATTCATCAAAACTTGAAACTTGTCGATGGTCAGTATGTCAAATAGTGAATAAACTTGGAAACTTGGATACATGCTTAAATCACTAGAATATCATCATGAACATAAGAGTTGCCGTACTGGGACAAGACTGAAGGTCCATCAGGCCCAGTATCCTGTTTCCAACAGTGGCCCATCCAGGTCATAAATACCTGGCAAAATCCCAAAAGTGTAAAACAGATTTTATGTTGCTTATCCTAGATTAGAGCAGAGAATTTTCCCAAGTCCATAAACCTTTCTTTTAGAAAATTATTCAAACCTTTTTAAAACCCTGCTAACCTAATTGCTTTCACCACATTCTTGCTGCCTAAATCTAGACATCTCATTAAAGAATTATCCCCTATATGCCTACGGCGAGTATGAATCAAGAGCACAGTAGATAGTAAAGCTCCTACTAAAGCTCTCAGTTCTTTTCTAGCCTATTGACAGTGTGGTGCAGTGCTTCAGAACCTTCTCCTTGAGGCACACCTAGTTAGTTGGGTTTTGGGGATTAGCACACTGAATATGGAACACACATGAATATATTGAAACCCACTGTATGAAAATCTCTCCCATATCTAATCACTGTGGTAACCTTGAAAACAAAATTGCTTAGGAAAAGGGTTCAGAAGCACTGGTGGAAGATTCAGCATTCCTAGAGCAAAGTTCTCTATTGACTAAAGTATTCTGGGGCCTTCACTTCTTACAGAAAACTGGCCCTCTAGCCACCGGGTCCTCTCAGAAGAAGAGCGTGGTATGCAAAGCAACATTAGAAAACTGTGTCCCATCAAATTCATGGGATGCCAGCAAGCACACAGAATGCTCAAAAAAGTGGATAATTTTATAAAGCAAAGACATTTATAATTCTGCAAAGTCACTGGGTCCCAAGTTGAAGGCAAGAAGAAACTGTGAAGACCACAGAAGAGACATTTTATTGTTGTAGCAAACCAATATGTACTCCCAGTAGCTCACGCACCCAGAAACTGCCCAGAAGAAATGAGAAAGAAGTTAGTCAGGGATACAGAAGACCTTACAGAAAACCCCAGATTAGACAGAGAAGCAGAAAAAAAGAGGGACAACTACTTTAAGAAATAAAAAAGAAGAGGAGGTACTGGAAACTGTAGCCCCAGGAAAATAACATTAATGGGGGATTCAGGAAAGACTAAGATTGTACTTAGAAAGAAGAGAGGAGAAGAATGCTAAGGAGGTAGAGTACAATCTGAGAAGTAAGAGCTGGCTGGAGTGAAACCATGGCAGACTAAGAGCTAATGTTCTAAGTGGTGATGTCCTTCTAAGGTGACGAAAGCCTGCAGTTTGGAACTGGTTATATGGCAGTAAACAGCAAAGAAAGGTGTCTTGGTTGCTGTATAATGTTTATGTCATCCTCTATTTCAAGACCTACACTGCATATATGACACAATCCTGGAACCTTTTTTTTTTCTCTTCTCTTTCTTTCTTCTTCTCACCACTAATAATGTAACTCTCTCCCTCCTCCCTCGTTAACCTCACTTTCATGTTTGTCATTGTCAAATGTTCTTAATGTTCACTTCCCCTTTTATTCTTTTTATTAATTTTATAATCTATAAATATAATTTTACTTCTATTTTATCTTTTATTGTAAACCGGCTTGATGGTCGGTATATTAAAAATCAATAAACTTGAAACTTGAACTTGAAACTGAACAATTTTTTCAGATGACCAGAAATAGGAAATTAAAGATACTGTTTTCTACAAGAACCTGAGTGATTAACATGTGTTCAGCCTGGGTCCCAAATTGTGACTGATCACAGCTGTCCAGCCAATACCCATGTAAATAAACAGGTGCCAACCTGATGTCTGGTGCTATATGGTGTAATGGCTAGCATAACAAAAAGAAAAAAACAACATGTAGCTATTAAATTTGCCTTGGTATTCACGTTGTGTTATCTGCCACTAGTTGAACAGAGCACCCAAAAACCTTAGTGTAGCAATGATCCCTACTGAGGGAAATTTTGCGTGATTGCCATCCATCAGTCAGAAAGCAACACATAGGAAACAAACAAAATAAAATAAAATAAAAATCAAAGCAGAGATGTTTGGTTGTTTTTGTTGCCAAAAAACTAATACAATAACTACAAAAATAAAAACAAAAAAATAATTATTTTACTGGAATTGCACTCTCCCCTAAAATAGTCAATTTGCCAGCCAGCGTTTCATAATCATCTTGGATTATACTACTGAGGTCATATGATGTCATGCCTGGAGATGAGACTTTGATTACAAAAACACAAAAAATAAATTTATTTGCTCACAACCTCATTGCAATAGCTATATAGTCTGCAAAAATTCCACATATTAGTTTTTCTGCTGAGATGTATTTCTGCTGCCAGGCTTGGATTTCAATATGTCTACCTGAAGCCCTTTCCCAGAAGCATCAGAGAGTCAGTAGAAGCAACAGATAGTAATCGGTAAATTAGTCAGCTCCACACATACCCCCCTCAAATCATCTCAGCAGCCTCCTCCCTACTGAGTGTGATGAACGCCAAGGAATTCTGGCAAGCCTTCTTGAAGAAAACAGAAAACCATTCAAAGATTTATGCCATGTTTTTTTTTTCTCTTTAAATATATTTTTAAAGTTTAAATCCATTATAGCAATCTCCTTAAATAAGCTCCTGGGCTGAAAGAGTTAATTCATGCAGCTTTCACGTGAGGAGGTCCAGAAGCTGCTGTTAGTTTTCCTGTTTCTGTGAGCATGATCAGTATTTCTTGGACATGGCCTGCAGTTTTTTACTTCCACTTAAGGTGAAGTTATGCATGTATCGCCTTCTTGCTTCCGATTCAATCCATAAGAGGGAGCAGCCCAGCACAGATCTTTCTTTTGTTAACGACACTTCCATCTTAACAGCGGATGGAAGCTTATCAATGAACAAAATGGTGTGGAGCTGGGCAGGAAAAGTGGACGGCCTATCCAAACCAGACAATTCCAAATCTGCCCATCTTCAGCAAAGTGTGTCTGTGTTGAAGGAGAGTTGTGCCTGAAATGAAATGGTAAAAGCAGAACATGGAATATAAATTTCCACAAGTTAGCAGCAGTTGTATCATATCACATAGAAAGGAAGATCCCTGTACAAAGTTAAGGTAGCAATTCTATTAATTGGAGTCTCATTTTAAGCACTAATTCTACAATGGCTTAAAGGCATGCCTTTAAAGAATATTAGAACAAAGCCACATTGGCATGCCTACTTAGATCAATGGCTGGTGTAAATAGGCATGCCTAAGTGTGCCATGCAACATACACAAAGAAGATATTTATCTAAAGACAGCAGGCATATATTCTCACATTTGGGTGATGTTATCCATGGAACCCAGTATGGACAATACCAAGTGCACTGTCAAGTTAAATTTTTTGGAGGTGCCCATACCACTCGTGCTGGTGCCTTCCCACATGACGTTGTTTCGTGGGACCATTAGTTCAGTAAAAAACCCAAAGAAGCCAACCAGGGGAGTTAGGCAGGTTTTGAAAATATATGCCTGCTGTCCTCAGAGAAAATCTGCTGCACATAAGTATTTTTGCTTTCTTCAATGACAAGCAGGCATAATATTTTCACACGTGGGACTCCCAAGATCATGGATGAGGATAACTGATATATAAGAGAAAGGGACTTGTATACTGCCTTTTTGTAGTTTTACAACCACACTCAAAACAGTTTACATACAGGTACTTCAAGTATTTTTTTCCTATCTGTCCTGATGGGCTCACAATCTATCTAATGTACTTGGGGCAGTAGAGGATCACAGGGAACAGTGTGGGTTTGAACCCACAATCTCAAGGTGCAAAGAAATGTAGCCTGGAAAAACCCAAGTGGGTTGGAGGGAAAGTTGGCACTCAGGAAGTAAAGAGATTCTGCAGAACTGCTTGTCCAAATTGACTGTCTCTTCTGGAGTTTTGTTCCAAACAGTAGTGAGAAGTACCGTTATGGATTGAGAACCAAGTGGCCATTTTGCAAATGTCCTCAATGGATGCAGAGTAGAAATGAGCTACTGATACAGCGTTAGTTGGACATTGTAGACCTGTACAAGGTCCTACAACATCATCCCAGCCTTAGTATATGAGAAGGAGATACAGTCCACAAGCCAAGTGGAGATGCCATGGACCACCTATGCGATCTCAACAACTTGACCCCTCTAAGAAAATATAGATCATCCAGATTTAAGGATTAGTGAGTTTACACTAAACCTTGATAGCAGGCTAGGGCCAAGATATGTATCTTGAGGTAGGATACAGCCAGACCTCTATTCAAACTGTCCTGCAAGAAACCCAAAATATCCATGACCTATGTCCTCAAGGGAATCTTCTACTTTGCAGAGAACCATGCTTCATAAATTCTCCACACATAAACCTACACTAAGGAACCGACAAGAGGAAATGCAGTCCTGGATCTGGTCATAAATGGCATAAATGGGAAGAGCAACAGATGTAAAAGTTAAGGCCCCGCTAGGGACAAGTGATCACAATATGATCTTTTTTACCATTAGCATCGGAAAGGGGAAACCAATCAAGAATAAAACCACGACCCTTAACTTCAAAAAAGGAAATTACGACAGCATGAGATCCATGGTTAGAAAACGGCTCAAGAAGCACAAAGCAGAAAACCAAACAGTTGATCAAGCATGGTCTCTGCTGAAAAACACCATCACAGAAGCACAGAATCTTCACATACCGAAAATATCTAAAGGAAGGCGGAAGAAGAACAAAGGAGAACCAGCGTGGTTATCAAAAGAGGTGAAAGATGCAGTGAGGGAGAAGAGGAATTCGTTTAAAAAATGGAAGCGAGAAAAAACATTAGAGGCCTGGAACTGTCACAAAATTGACCAGAAAAAGTGTCATAAAGTGGTAAGAGACGCCAAAAAAGTCTATGAAGAAAAGATAGCTCAGGAAACTAAAAATTTCAAGCCCTTTTTTAGATATATAAAAGGTAAGAAACCAGCAAGAGAGACAGTGGGCCCTCTCGACGACCAAGGAAAGAAAGGTTCACTCAAAGAGGATAAACAGGTTGCCGATAGGTTAAATTCATTCTTTGCCTCTGTCTTCACAAATGAGGACATTTCAACAGTGCCAGACACAGGAAAGATATTCACTGGAGGCATAGAAGAAAGCCTCACATCAGTAAATGTGACGTTGGACATGATATACTTTCAGATTGACAAACTGAAAAGTGACAAATCCCCTGGACCGGATGGAATTCACCCGAGAGTTTTAAAGGAACTTAAGGTCGAAATTGGTGAATTGCTACAAACTGTGGCTAATATGTCAATTAGAACCGGGCAAATACCTGAAGACTGGAGGATAGCAAATGTTGCCCCAATTTTCAAAAAAGGATCAAGAGGTGAACCAGGAAACTATCGACCTGTGAGCCTCACTTCGGTTCCTGGCAAGATAATTGAAACACTGATTAAAGACAACATTGTACAACATTTGGATGATCACAACCTAATAAGGGCTAGTCAACACGGTTTCAGGAAAGGGAAGTCATGTTTGACAAATTTACTACAATTCTTTGAGAAAGTAAACAAACAAGTGGATAGTGGGGAGTCAGTGGACATAGTCTACTTGGACTTCCAGAAAGCGTTTGACAAGGTTCCACATGCAAGGCTTATGAAGAAACTACTAAGCCATGGAGTAGGAGGAGAAGTGCACAGATGGATCGGCAAGTGGTTGGAGAACAGAATGCAGAGGGTTACCATAAATGGGAAATTCTCGGACTGGGAGAGGGTGACTAGCGGCGTGCCCCAGGGCTCAGTTCTTGGGCCCATCTTGTTCAATATTTTTATAAACGATCTGGAAGAGGAAACAACATGTAATATAATAAAGTTTGCAGACGATACAAAACTATGTCGGGCGGTTGACTCTCAAAGGGACTGCGAGGAACTCCAGAAGGATCTGAACAAGCTGGAAGCATGGGCATCAAAGTGGCAGATGAATTTTAACATAAACAAATGCAAGATGATGCATCTAGGAAAAAAAACAAAGAACACGAATATAAGATGCTGGGGGCGACATTAGCAAAATGCGAACAAGAAAGAGATTTGGGGGTACTGATTGACAGAACCCTAGAGCCTTCCGCAAAATGCGTGGCAGCGGCGAAGAAAGCAAACTGGATGTTGGGCATGATTAAGAAGGGGATCACAAGTAGATCGGAAGATGTAATAATGCCACTTTATAGAGCAATGGTTAGACTGCAATTGGAGTACTGTGTACAACACTGGTCTCCATACCTCAAGAAAGATATAACTCTGCTGGAGAGGGTACAGAGGAGAGCCACGAAACTTGTCAAGGGATTGGAGAATTTGAGCTACAAAGAGCGCCTTATGAAATTGGGACTGTTTACCCTCGAGCAGAGAAGACTGAGAGGGGATCTAATAGAGACTTTTAAATTAATAAAAGGATTTGATAAAATGGACCAAGAAGAAGCTTTACTAACTTTTTCGGAGGTGACACAGACAAGAGGTCACAGACTGAAACTGAGAGGCAGCAGGTTCAGGACGAATGTCAGGAAGTTCTTTTTCACACAGCGAGTGCTGGGAATTTGGAATGCTCTCCAGGAGGATGTTGTGACAGAGATTACTGTTCTGGGATTCAAGCGCAAGTTGGATGCACACCTTCTTGCAAATCATATTGAGGGCTACGGTATATCTGGGTCTCCAATCAGGAGCACCTAAATGGGCCGCCGCGTGTGCGGATCACCGGACTGGATGGACCTCGGTCTGATCCGGTGAAGGCTTTTCTTATGTTCTTATGAACTCCTCCTGGAACTGAACATGGTTTGGTCAATGTTAGCCAGCATTTTTCAGCATTTTTCTATCAACTACCTGCTGTATTCCCAGATATTCAATGCTGAGCCATGTCTGGGCAATAACATTGGGCACACTAAAACTTATGCAGTTACCCGTATTTTTTGCTCCATAAGACGCACCCCAGATTTAGAGGAGGAAAACAAGAAAAAACCCCATTATGAACCAAATTATATACTAATATATACCTGGCACCTTTAAATTCCATCTCAGCCCCACAGTGGTACCTTTAAATTGTGGTGATCGGTGGACAGCTGCCTGTTGATTATGTTGGGGCCCGTGGCGCACAAGCACGTTAACGCCTGGGCCCACGACACTTCCTAATTGTGCTGGTTGCTGGTGCTTCGCTGGACGGCTGTCTGCTGATTACCTGCTGCGTGGGTGTGCGCCCCTTCTGAATGGCTGCCTCAGTTCTCACGAGAATTGAGGCATCCATTCAGAAGAGGCATGCACCCACACACAAAATGAGGAATGGAATTGTCTCGAAGAGACTGGTGAACACAAACTAATATGAAAATGCCCTTTTATTCATCCAATGGTACAAATGACTTTATTAATCCAATAACTCAATATCTTGACATGTACATGTTTCGGCCAAACCAGCCTGCTTCAGGAGTCTAAGGAGTCTTCTGGGTAATATCAGATGGCATTTTTGCAAAATAATTGGGTATTCAAGTCAGTGCTACCATATGGAATACTTTCCAACAGTGCTTGGTTTAAATATATATGTTTTTTTAAAAAACTTTGGAAAACCAAAAGTTAGATATGGCCATATATATTTTAACTAGTAATCTGAATTACATTCGCTTTGATATTAAGCTTAAACTATAGTTATTTTGCTTTATACATTGTTATTGTCATTATTTTGTTGGCTCAAGTTGGAGGAGGTACTTTGTTTTTCATACTGGTACACAGAGCCTTCCCTCATATGCTCTGTAAACATATTTGCCGTTAAGTAGGCATGCACTCACGTTTTTCTGTGACGAGTGTGCACTTCTGCACAGAATTAACATACATTGAAATAATTTTTTTTTTTTTTTTAACTGTTCTATCCAAAAATTGTATATGGCCATATATATTTCTACTTGCAAATGTCATTTTGTTTGTTGGCTCAGTCTGAGCAGTTACTTTGTTTTGTTTTTTCATATTGTCTTTCCCTCATATGTTTTGCAAACATCTTTGCTGCCGCGAAGGCACGCACTCACGTTTTTCTGTGATGTCAGAGTACTCTCACACAGTATAAATTTACATTTTTAGCGGCCTCCATTTTTCGACTCCGGTACGCCCAGACCTTTTGGCTCCAAGCACTGTTGGAAAGTATTCCAGTAAGAAGCCTTTATTATTATTATTTTTTTAGGAAATTTGTATGTTTTTATTCATTAGACACAAATATTAAATTAGCCGCAGGTTGATTTGCTTGCCGGTGTTCCGTCAGCCTGCAGTTTTTGAACATTTTTTTGTTTCGTATTCAAAACGCCATCTGATATTACCCAGAAGACTCCTTAGGTATGTTCGTTTTCCAACAATTCTAATGCTAAAGTGCTCAGCATGTTTTTTATATTTGATCATGCTGTTAACTTTATAATGTTTCAATGAGGTTATTACTTTAGTCAGAGCTCAGTTTTGATGACATTAGTTTTTATCTTCTTGGAGTTCATTAAAATTATTTATTTACAGTCTTTTTATATTAAAATTTATATTGCTTGAGTTAGTGGGTTGTTCCTCTCATATCAACATACTTTAACCTTTTTTTCTGTTGTATATATATGCATGGTATTTCGCCATTAGCATAGTTGCAAGTTCTTATTTAAATCTTTCTAATTATTTATTGTTTTGATCATTGTGGCCCATATATTGGAATATGATTTGGTTTGATTATTTTATTTTATCATTATGGTCTATATATTGTAATATGTATTGGTCTTAATAGGTTTATTGGAGTACTCTGATGAATTGGACATAATTCTTTTTTTCTCTTCCACTACCTTTTTATTTTTATAAATGGTGTTTTAGTTATTTATCATATATTATATTAAGTAATAAAGTTATTAATGTTTCTTTTTAATATTGTTGTTTTATATGCACCTTTTTAACTTTTTGTGGTTTTAACCCTTTAGCATGATATTTAAGTCTTCAAAGCATTGTTTTATGTATATGAAACTTAAAATTACATTACATTAGGGATTTCTATTCCACCATTACCTTGCAGTTCAAGGCAGATTACAAAAGAATTATCCAAGATGTATTACAACAAGAATTTACAAAAAAAAAAAAAAAAAAAAAAATTGGTCATTTTCAAAAAGAGTGAGAAATGGGTAAGGTTATTTGTTTGGGGTAGTTGGCTTTAGTGAGAGGTGGAGTTTGAGACTTGCGGCATTATTTCTTTTTTCAGAGTTTTCTTGAAGAGTATGGTCTTTATTTCTTTTCTAAAAGTCTTGTAGTCGAGGGATGCCGTCAGTAGATTGGCGATTTGGTTGTCTAGTTTGGCTGCTTGAGTGGCCAGGAGGCCATCATATAGTTTTTTCTGTTTGACCTCCTTATTTGGGGTGTATGAGAATGGGGTGTGAGTTTTCCTATGTCTGGTTGCGGTGTTATGGATGAGGCGGTTATTCAGGTAGTTTGGACTGTCTCCGTATAAAGTCTTAAATAGTAGGCAGTAGAATTTAAATTGTATTCTTGCTGGGATCGGAAGCCAGTGCGATTGGAGATATGCTTTTGTAATGTGATCATGTTTCTTTAATGAGTAGATGAGTCTTAGTGCTGTGTTTTGGATAGTTTGTAGTTGTTTTGTTATGGTTGTAGGGTATGGGAGGTAGAGGATATTACAGTAGTCAAGTAGGCCTAGTATTAAGGACTGAACTATGAGCTGGAATTGAGTTTTCTCGAAGAATTTCCGAACTTGTCTTAAGTTTCTCATGTCTAAGAATGACTTTTGTATTGTTTTATTGATTTGCGGTTGCATGGTGCAGCATCTGTCGATAGTTATTCCTAGCAGTTTTAGGGTGGTTTGTATGGGGTAGTTGATTGCGTTGATTTCAATGTTGGTTATGGTTGGTATTTTGTTGTTTTCTAGGAGGATGAATTTCGTTTTATCTGGGTTCAATTTCAGTTTGTGATCTTTCATCCAGGTTGCTATTGATTTTAGTGTTTGGTATATTGTGTTCGTCATGGAGAGTTCAGGTTGATCGAAGGGTATGAGAATGGTAATGTCATCGGCATAGCTGTAGGAGGTTATGCCTTGTTTGTCCAGGTGAGAGCTGAGGGAGGCTGTATAGAGATTGAAGAGAGTCGGGGATAGAGGGGATCCTTGGGGAACTCCGCAGGGGCTTGACTAAGGTTCAGATTTTTGTTTGTCTGATTTTACTCTATAGGTTCTTGATTTAAGGAATCCTTCAAACCATGTGTATACTTTATCTGTGATACCTATTGTATCCAGAATTTGTAATAGAATGTTATGGTCCACCAAGTCGAATGCAGCGGTAAGGTCTAGTTGTATGAGCATCATTTTTTTCCTGTGCTGAGATGTTGTCTGGCTGTGTCCAAGAGATATCCTAGTAGTGTTTCCGTGCTGAAGTTGTTTCTGAAGCCGGATTGTGTGGGATGGAGTATGTTATGGTTTTCTAGGTAATTGGAGAGGAATTTGGCAATTAGTCCTTCTATTATTTTGACGTAGAGTGGAATAGAGGCAATGGGTCTGTAGTTGGCTGTTTGGTCTATCGGTCCTTTGGGGTCTTTGAGGATCGGGGTGATGATGATTTCGCTGAGGTTGGTAGGGTAGTGGCCGTTTATTAGCGAGATTTGTATCCAGTTTAGAAGAAGAGCGCGGAATTTTGTGCTGGAAGTTTTTAGGAGATATGGTGGACAGTTGTTGAGATCACAGGATGCATGGCTGTATTTTTTGTAGTATTTGTTGAATTCGGGCCATTGTATGTTGGGGAATTGAGACCATATTCTATCTGCTGCAGTAGAATCTCTATCTATGGGGAGAATTGTGAATTTGTTAGGATGGGTAGAGGTGTCATTGAGGGTAGCTCTTGCATTGGTAATTTTATTTTGGAAGTGTTCTGCTAATAGAGTGGCTGATGGGGGGGTAGTATTGTTAGTGGTCAGGTAGGGTTTGGTGTCAGTTAGGGTTTTTAGAATTTGGAATAGTTTTTTGGTGTCTTGGGTTTCAGTGCCTATTAGGTTGGTGTAGTGTGCTTTTCTCTTGTCCTTTAATTGTGATTTGTATTGTTTGTTGATTTTTTTCCAGCCGGATTTTGTATGAGCCGAGTTCGATTTTCTCCATTTCCTCTCTAGTCGTCTACATTGTCTTTTGAGTTGTAGCAGTTTGGAGTTGAACCATTTATCTGATCTCCTGCTGGGTCTGGATTTGGTTTGCAGTGGGGCTAAATCATCAAGGGTGTTGGAGAAAGTCTTTCCCAATGTAAGATGAAGTCCTCGGGGTTGTTTTCTAGACTAGTTTCATCTATTTTTGACCAGAATATGGAGGGTTCGATATGTTTGCATGAGGTGTATGTTACTTTATTGAGTTTTGGTATAGTTTTTTAGTTGTTTTTGGTCCAGTTGATGTTGAAAGTGTAGGTGTAGTGGTCTGACCAGATGGATCTGGACCATGTTCCGTTAGATGTATGAGTAGGTTGTAGGTTGCTATTAGTGAGTTTTGGTATATGAAGTCTTCCACTTCGGTTCTTGCTAAAGACCAGTTTCCCGGTGCTATGTAGCAGAGCATGCAGTTTAGTGTGTCTTTTAGTGTGATGCTTGAGAGTTGGCAAGCTAAAAGGTCCATGTACGGGTTAGATGTTTTCTCAATTGATTCATTATGCATGTTTCTTCACATGTATTATTATAATTTGCTTCATTTTATTTGTTATTTTAATATGTGCTTATGTTGTGTTAGTATGTATTTACGCTTTCTTTATATTCATGTACTTTTATCTGTGATCTGATGTATTTTTATGTTTTTAATTCTGTTGAAGCAAGCCAATTTGACCAAAACATGTACATGTCGAGTCACTGAGTTATTGGATGAATAAAGTCATTTTAATCTTTGGATGAATAAAAGGACAGTTTCATATTAGCTTGTGCTAACCAGTCTCTTCAGGACAATTCCACTCCTCATTTTGTGCATTTGCGTTTGTGATTTTGTTTCTCCTGTTCAATTCCCCCACATCCACAAGTTAGCCAGTTTTGAATTAGGCGCTAACCCCAGATAGTCAATGGCACTAACTGAGTAAGTGCCACTGAATATCTGCGCTTAGCCCTAGACAAGCGATTAAAATGGCCAGAAACCTATCTGGACCACTTAAATCACTTTGAATATTGGGCAGGGTGGAAGTTGCCTTGCTGAAGAATTTCCTCTTATGTATGTGCATCATCTCATGAGTCAAGCCATAAGCCAAAACAGAGATGGGTCTTGCCAACATCGGAAGTTTCTGTGCCAGAAGCTGCAGCCCCTTCTGACTGCTTACTAGTGTAGAACTTACAAGTGCTTCCTGCAATCTCAGTACTATGCCAGTCACAAGTTTGACACTGGTGTGTTTAAGAGAGCCAAGTGCTCTGGCACACAGTGGATTCAGCTGCTTCCCTTTCACCCACTATTCTGGGAAAACACCCCATGGCAGAGCAGAAGAGACAGAAAAAGGAGGACTACATTCCTCCATGTGCTGAGAAACTTGGTTTTTGAACTGGACTGTTTGTGTTGCTAATTGTTTCTGGAAGTATGCATGGTTCTTCTTCCAGAGCTAGGAAAGGGGAGCCAAGGCACAGGACCAATTCCACAGAGCTTAGCTGGAACAGTCACTGTGGAAAAGAAGTGAGGACCTGGCCACATTGGATATGGCACCCCAAGAGGTTAAGAACCAGGATCCTGGGATCCATCCCTCAGTGCTTCTGCTGGTGAAGGAATAAATATTTTTCTTTCCAAATACTTGAAGGCTATCACCAAAAATAAATAGTGACCAAGAGATAACTAAGGAAAAAAGGAAAACTTCCCCCCAAAACATCTACCCCTGCATACCACATGAGCTTGGTTGCACAGTCACCCATCATCTGATGGAGATTGAGAAATAGTAGTTGGCAGGAAAGCTGCACAGCGTACTTATAGGCACACTTTGAGGCTAGTATTTCTTAAAGGCCAATATTTAGTGCTATTTAGCCAGCAGGGAATGGCTCCCGGCTGACTAAAAAGCACATAGCCAGCAATCCTGCAATATTCAGCAGGATACAGGAGGAGATACAGACAGCTATTTCTTGCTGAATGCCTGGCTTAGCAGATTGGCTGGTGACAAGCTAAGTTGTATGACATATCTGGTTAGCGCCAATATTCAGCGTCTCGCTGACTAAGTTAAGTGGCTTTAACTTTGGTTGTTGAGACTTGGCCAACTAGCTGCTGAGTACTGGACTAGTTGGCTATGTCTTGGCCAGCCAAAAATAGATCATAAATTCAACACTGGTCATGGTGCCAGCATTGAATTTCTGGGTTCGCTGCAGACCACAGGAGATCACTAGCAATTTTCCACGGGGAAAATCAGGGGATTAATCTTTATCTGCTGGTAGGAATGCAGAACCCACTCATTTGAACTGGTCTGGAGAAATGCTAAGGAACAATGTAATTCCCCAACTTATTGTACCCTATTGTTTATTTTCTCTTCTTTTTATAAAATCTCAAATTCCATTCCCCAATGCTTCATTACTTCATCAGTAACCAAGAAAGTCCACACAGCTCCCCATCTCCCTTCCTATTCATCTGAAAGATCAGAGGAGGCTCTAGTAAAACCTGGCCATGTCCCTAGAGGCCACACTTCAACAGGTCTGCTTCCTTTCTTGACTGTACAACCCCACTGTGAAATAAAAGTGCTGTTACAATAAGAAGGGATTCTACCTAATTGAGTCCTGCTGCCCAAGTCCTGACATGATAGTCAGTGATACTTAACTGAACAGTGCTGTTGAATATGTCTGCCAATTGTGGCGCTATAAAATTAGTGTTGGAGCAGTCCAGGGAAGGTAGATATCTGGCCACTACCAATATTCAGTGCTGGTGTCTGAATACCTATCTGGAGAAATAGGAATTCAAACAGAAGTCCTAACTTACCTGGATAGTTATCTTGGCACCAGCAATACAAATTCCCTTAGAATTTCTGATGTCCACTATGGACCCAGCTATCCAGTGCCAGTAGCCGGATATGACACAGCACTGAATATCCAAGTTTCAAGTTTCAAGTTTAATATTCATTTGATGGATCGCTTATAACAATATCTAAGCGATTAACAATATAAAAACCATCAGAGTGTGGTTATACAATTAAAGTAACAAAAAATTTTCAACAAATTATACATAACATCCATGTGTAATTCAGCCCACAGTGGCCAGTGTTTAAAAAAGGCTCGCTGACCACTATTGGGCTGAATACTGACCCCATATTTTATTGACTATGTCAATAATAAAGTCTTACCCTCTCTTCTTCAAAGCTTATCAGCCCTTCATCGTCGGTCTCCAGGTCCTCAGGCTCCTCAACTATCAGGGCTCGCAGCTCTGTGGGAGTGGAATGTGGTCTCAGCAGGCTGAGGATACGTTCCAATGGGGACTGACTTGCACAAGTGGGAGCTGTTTCCTGTTGCTCTAAGTTATCACTCTGTTTCTTGGCAAAGTTTACAAACACCTGAAGAGTGCAGAGAAGAGAAAGAAGGGAAGATAAGTAGAGAAGGACTGAAAGTGAGAAAGAAGAGTCAAAAGTAGGAGATATGAGAATGAGGGAAAAGGAGAGAGACAGAAGGCATTAAAGAAAAAAAGAGTATGGGTATACAAGCCCAACAAGAGATCAGTGCTAAGAGAGGAAGAGAAAGAGGAGGGAGATAAGGAAAGAGAATCAGATTTAAAAACACAAATGTCTGAAATTCAATCTAACCCTAAATCTCCAACCTCAGTTTCCAGCCTTTAATGGAAGTAGATAGACGCACAAAGAAAGATTAAGGAAAGATTAGGTTCTTACCTCAGTAATCTTCTTTCTAGTAGACAGACACTCTATTCCTGAACCTGTGGGTAGTCAATCCCTTCTCGCAAGAATTCTTGTAGAGAGATTCATTAGCATTCTTTTGCTCTGCCTCCCATCCCTCTTGGCTGTCCTCCAATTCCTCAGTTTGTATCAAAGCAGATGGTCAACCCTGGAGAAGAAATAGAATACAGAGGGATATGGAAATAAGCCCTGCAAAATATGTCTGTTCTGCTCATTAGAGAATGACGCAGGGAGAAAATTTTTCCCCATCCCTACCCTGTCCTTGCCCCGTCCCCACCAGTTCAGTCCCTTTCCCCGCAAGCCATCTGATCCCATCTGCACAAGCCTCGAATAGTTATGATTTTATACTGAACTTCTTTTATTAAAGTATAAAAATAAACAATATTCTGTACAATTGTCATTATTCAAACACAAATAATACATAGCAAGGATCAACAAAACCCCTGTCTCCCCTCCGCTTCACAAATATCCCCTCCACTATCGAGAAAACTATTATAAGCCAAATTATTACAGAATGCTATACAGAAAAATTATGCTAACACATGACAGGAATAGTGTTAGGGGAGTGCAACTAGGGCAACTGCCCCCTGCCCCCTGTTCAGAGAGAGCCCTAAGCCAGCTGGAAGCTAAAGAAGCATGGCCTGGGCTTTGTGGTACCTAGTTATGTCTAACACCAGCTCTAGTAGGATACGTATTTCAAATCTGATATAGTCTAATCACAAAATAGAAAATAAAATTATTTTTTTCTACCTTTTGTCGTCTCATCATTTTATTCTTCAAATCATGTTGGTCTCAGGCGCTGGTCCCTGTTTTTTGTTGTCGTCTCTTAACTCACTTGCTAGGGTCTCCTGACCATTTGACATTTCTTCTTTCTCCATGCTCACCAGCCATCTTCTATCTCTGTGTATGTATTGTTCCCCATATTCAGCATCTCCCTTCGCTTCCTAGTATTTCCTCTGTGCTCATCTCCCTGCCTTCATCATCTCACCAGTCTATGATCCCCTCCCCGTGTAAAGGGAGTGGGGAAAGAGAGATCCAGGGTGCATCTCTCCCACTTCCTTTACTGCCACATCTAACATTTATCCCTCTCTCATCCCCTGGATCATGTGCAGCATTTTTCACCATTGCCCACCAGCCCCATGTCCAATGTTTCTCCTTCTACTCCACTCAGGATTTTGTAGACTTCAATCATATCTCCCCTCAGCCATCTCTTTTCCAAGCTGAAGAGCCCTAACCTTTTTATGTTCAAAAAATTTTAATGACACCACACAAACAAAAATCAACAAAACATTACAAATATGAACACTTGTCCCACAATTTGTATTTTCACCCCATAACCCCCCTCCCAACAACAATAAACATTTGCAAAAGAACCGCAACTCTACCAAGAAACAAACCTACAAGAAAGACCCCCCTCAAAAAATACAGAAAATTAGCAGAGTATAATGAGAAACTAATCCAAACCCCACACCCCACCAAACCCCGACATATACCTACATTGTATTGGACACCACAAGTCTAGCCCCCAAAATCAACAAAGCAGAGAACTTGAACATTATAGCTTAGGCAAATAAGCAGAAAGGATCAATAACAGTGAACCCCCTTCCCCTGCCCCTCAATATCCACCCAAGAACCTCCAAACCTTCAGAAGAGAATAAGATAAGCATTTAATCAAAACTTAAATAAACTATAAACTATGAAGAAAGAAGCGAAAAAGAAAGAAAGAAAGAGAAGAGAAAAACCCAGCAGTAGATGAAAGTCACAGTTGAACACCAAACATATGCAAATCTTGAAAGCTATCGCTACAACCCATTCAAAATATCACTGAGAGCTTTATGACTGAGAGATGATATATAAGGCCTCCAGATTTGAAGGAAGTACTTCTTCTTCTTTGGGGTAGATCCAGCCATCATACGTTCAAGTAGCAACAAAGCATGCAAACAGTTCCTCCATGCCCACATAGAGGGTAATCTCCCCTACCCAAACTGCTAATATTTCATTCTTGCCAAGTAGGGCTACCTTCCTCATAAAGAGATGGGCTCCTTTCTGAGGAAGACAAAAAGCTTCATATTTATCTAATAACAAACCGGCCATGGACATAGGGATAGGACTCTGTAAAAGATGTGCCACATAATTCACAATTTTCCTCCAAAAATCCCTTATTTTAGGGCATGACCAAAAAGCATGAATAAAAGAATGGATGTGCTGAGAAGATTTTGACAATCTAGAGATTCACTATATCCAGAATAATGCAGCTGATCCTGGGTAAAATACACATGTAACACTAGACATTCTCTCAAATCAGCACTGACCGATATGCCTGGAATACGCCTTATCAGGGCAACTAAGTTTAAGGAAAGCTCAGGAATTTGTGCATTCTGGTTCCATTTATGACACAACAAAGCTCTATCAGCTGGGGCAACCAACAAGTGTAAATACTTGTGAAGACCCGATATGGTTAAACCATTTTCCTGAAACTGATCCACCAACTCCCTAAATCTCAACTTAATGGGAAAAATGAGATCAACACGATTCAAAGAGCCTACATAATGCTATAATTGTTTGTAAGCAAGAAAGTCCCTAAGTTGCAGATCAAATGTGCCCCAAAACTCTTCCCAAGACTTCAAAATCCCATCTTCCCAAAGAACATGAGACAGCAAACTTGCCCCCCTCTGTAAAAATTTGCAAAAAGTAGCATTCTCAGACCCTGGCAAGAATTGCAAATTTCCAACCAGTGGCAATATACTAGAGGAACGACAATTACCCTGCCATAACTTCAACTATTCCATCCAAACTATCCAAAGCGATTGGAAAAGTAAACTATTTTTAGCAAACTGGGGGAGCAGCGGAGACGGAACGTGCAATAAGGAAAGCAGACTCCAAGGTGACTACAACACCAATTCAAAAGACTTCAGTGTAAAATCTTGTCTATCAGAAAACCATTCACCCAGAACATACATTAAGGAAGCCAAATTATAGAGACAGAGATTAGGGATGCCCATGCCCCCCTGTGACCAGTTCCCCATAAAAATTTAAGTGCCACTTTGGGTGTACAGTGATTCCAACAATATTTAGATAAAAGGGAAGCTAATTTTCACAAGTCCTTTTATAGACGCCAAAAAGGTAGCAACTGCAAAGTATAGAGCCACTTTGGGAACAGCGTCATGACGAAAAGATGTATACAACCATGAACAGAAAGCGGTAGGGCAGTCCATCAAGACAAACAATCTTCAGTATATAGCAATAAGGCATCCATATTTGTTCTCTATAAAGTGGATATGGACAAGGTCAATTGAATTCCTAAATAACGGAAAGAGATGGTAACCCAATGAAACAGGAAAGGCCCCACCCAGTGTAATCGAACGTGTGGCAAGTGAGCTAATGCCAAAGATTTATCCAGATTTAAATGAAATCTGGAGAAATCACCATACTCGTAGATGCTTTCCATTAAGAACCAGAAATGAGGTAGACTGGTCTCTAATATGAACCAAGAGATCATCCACAAACGTCGAAATAATAAATTCTTGGTCCCCAATCCAAATCCCCTTAATCTCCGGATTAGATAGAATGTCACGGATAATCAATCTATGAAAGAGAACAATGTGCTCTAGATACATGGGTATAATCCCACTCTCCAGGATGCAGCACCCGCCAAACATCCAAAACATCTAAGGCTATACAGAGCTTAGGTAGCCCTTTCCTAACATCCAGGCGATCGGTAGGCAATGGATGGGATTTATCAATAGTTGGGTCATTAACCTATTTGAAATCCCCACCCAACAAGAAAGGCAAATCCAAACGAGGAGCTAAGAACACAACCAAATTATCAAAAAATTTTTGGTCATGATTGTTGGGGGCATAAATATTACCCAGGATTAGCTGCTGGCAAGCTAGTGTAACTTTAGCCAAAATGTATCATCCCCCGATGCTGATGTACCTCCAAATTTATCCCTTTTCAAACTAAAATAAGCACACCTGCCTTTTTTGTATCAGTGGGAGCTCCCAATTGATTTCCCACCCACCATCTCTGAAATTTAGCATGTTCATGGGCAAGTAAATGAGTTTCCTGTAAGAAAATGAGCTCTGCCTTCTTACGATTGAGGGCCTGAAAAATTTTTTGTCTCTCTTTACTGGCGAGTTAACCCCATTAACATTCCACAAGATGCAGCGGAATGGCATTAAGGTGGCTGAAAAAGGAATATAGGAAATTGAACAAACCCAACAGATGTATCAGAGGGGGCAGTTCCAGCCTCCACCACCCCCCTCAAGAAAAGACACGCGTCTCATCCACAGCAGAAACAATCGGAAAACAACCTGCAATCCAAAAGAAAAAAAAGAGAAAACCAGAACAAGAAAGAGAAAGAAAAAGAGAAAAAGGAAGAAAGAATTCCACAAATAACCACCCAAGACCTCTTAACCCCTCCCCACATCCCACAGAAATACCCAACCTCCCCATTAACCCCTATCACAATGTCCAGAGAAGGACTTAGGAGATACCCCCAGGTATCCCTCTTCCCCCCATGCTAAGAAAAAGCAAAAAAAAAAAAAAGCAAATGGAAACCAAGGAAAGAAAATTCCAACACCATGGAACAGCTCCCAGATCAAGACCAGCAATAAATGAAACCTAATACCAAGCATAGGGAACAGGGTGTGAAGAGCTGAAACTATAACCTCTGCTATCATAGTTTACCCTAAATATTCTCAGGGAAAGGGTGACCATCTGAAATACTCTAACATTCTTGTGACCGTTCTGCAAAACCTCTGCAGCAATGTGTGCAAGCCGGTCTGCAGCATGGCCAGATATCTCAAGTGTGTGGCACTAATAAACATGTACAGAAAGGCAGTAATTACCTGACTGGATCAGCACACATATTTGCAACCATGCAGGCCCCAAGGCCCAATTGCACTGCAAGGCTAAGTGCTTAGGTTGTTATCAAAAAGTGGAAGTGAGTAGCCAACAGCTTGCGGTATCTCATAATGTCAGCAAGCTGAGAAATGGTCAAAACCACAAATCATACAGTTCTCCCTACTTCCCTTATGTATTGGTATGTCAGGTCTGTTTGTGTTGGTTTTAGTTTCTTACCATCCATTTGTATTTTCCTTGTATGTATCCTTTACTATACTTATTGTAGTTCTCCCTACTTCCCTTATGTATTGGTACATCAGATCCATTTGTGTTGGTTTTAATTAATAATTAAGACCCCGTTTTTAATTGTAAATCACTTTGAATTAATGATATTGCGATACATCAAAATTTTAATAAAACTTAAAACTTGAGACAAAACCAGAATCTGGTGTCCCCAATACATAAGAAGCAACAAAATAAGCACATCCTCTGCACAAAGCTCAAAATCTAAGGCAAAGTAAACAAAACCTGTACCCACCCAGCATATAAGGGAAAATACAAAAATAAGGAGTTCCAACAGTGTATAAAACAAAATAATAAGATCCCCAGGAATCACAAGGTAAACCCCAGTCTCCCAACAGACCCAAAAATCTAAAGCCCCAGAGACCCACAGAAGGGCACCATCACAATGTGAACACAGCTGAGGAATGCTACTGACAGCCAAATAACCTACACTCGCTAAGAGGCGCCCCCCTCTGCTTAATTCCCCAAGCACACCCAGCACATAAAAAATCTGGAAGAACAAATAAAAAAGCACTATGAAACATAAAAAAATGAAGCTTCCAGCCTCTGCAAGTCCCAGACAATCTGCAGCTCTTCTAAGCCGTATGGTAGAAGTCAGTGGAGGCTCCAAGCAATAGACAAGGCAACCGGCCCAGCCAGAATGTTCAAGCAATTCCCCGATCCCCTGTCCAATACTAGGAAGACCACAGCCAGGTGTAATAACAAAAAACCAGCTTCCATGATCAAAAAGAGCAAGGCAACCAAACCAGAAAGGCCAAACTCACTTCAACCAACTGGTTGGGAGGGACCCGGCATCTGTCTAATGAAGGTGGCTGCCGATTCTGGAGTATCAAAGAGGTGATTCTTCCCATCATAAAAAATTTTCAATTTGGCCAGATAGAGCAGTGCTAATTGCACGTGTTTACCATGCAATTCTGTGCATAAAGGAGAGTAGGCCTTCTGCAGCAGACATACCCGAGAATAATCTTGGAAGAACAAAATAGTTTTGTTAACATGCACCCGGATCATGCACAATATATCCACCATGTGGGCATAATTTAGGAGCTTCAGGATCACAACCCTTGGCTTGGTGGGAGACCCACAAAACGTAGATTTCCTCTTCGTGATCTGTTTTAAAGATCATCTATCTTGTCCTCCAGGTTCCATATCTGCACCTCGAACTACTGATATTGCGAAGTAATATGTTGTATGTTGTCTTACACATCGGAGATTCGCTCGCAACAAGTTGAAAACTCCCTTTAATGCTTCTAGGTGGACATCTACAACTTCCAGTTTCTCAGTACGTGCTTTCAGTGACAATCTCAGAGATCTACATGGAGCTCACCGAGCTCTCAGTTAGGTCAGGCTCAGGTACCTCAGTTACCTTCGATTTATCTTTTTCTTTTCGCAGCGCTTAAGATGACATGTCCAAGCCACTCTCTCTCCCCGAAGGTGCCGCTATCTACCCTTAACAACTAGAGCTAAAAAGTATAAACTTTAAGTACTTGCCTCGGTAAATTCTATTGAAAAAGGCATGTGGGGTTCAGGTGCTAGGAGCGTGCACATCTTCCCGTTAGCACCACATCATGTGACCTCCCCGCCCTAACTTTTTTAGTCTTTCCTTATGCGAGAGGCGTTCCATCTCCTTTATCATCTTAGTCACTCTTCTTTGAACCTTTTCTAGTGCTGCTATATTTTTCTTGAGATAAGGAGACCAGAATAGAATACAATACTCCAGATGAAGTTGCACCATGGAGCGATACAGGGGCATTATAATATTCTTAGTCTTGTTAACTATCCCTTTTTAAATAATTCCTAGCATCCTGTTTGCTTTTTTGGCTGCAGCCACCAGCGCTCATTGGGCAGAAGGTTTCATCGTATTGTACTTTTCTTGGGCGCTAATCCCCAAGATGGACCCTAGCTTCCGGTAACTGTGATTTGGGTTATTCTTCCCAATGTTCATCACTTTGCATTTGTCCATATTAAGTTTCATCTGCCACTTAGACGCCCAGTCTTCCAATTTCCTAAGGTCTGCATGCAATTTTTCACAATCTGCATGAATTTTAACAACTTTGAACAGTTTAGTGCATCTGCAAATTTAATCACCTCACGTCGTTCCAATTTCCAGATCATTTATAAATAAGTAAATGCCCTTAAATGGTTATTTATTGAAGGTCACCTTGGAGGAGGAATCCCTCGCCCACTGTCTGATCCATAGAATCCTAAGGGCGGAAATGGGAAAAGCACACATTTTGCTTACAACTCTGTAAAGATCATACTGAGCATCAGTTGCATACATTCAACATCCATCAGATAGAGCTTTGCCATGGCTTTGGTCACCTGAAGGGGCCTCTCTGTGAGCATTCTGGCAATGTCTTGATGACAGGGAAAACAGGTGGTCTACGAGTATGTGTTGTTCATAAGTGAGTACCATGTAGCAGAAGACTGCAGAGTCTCTATCTTTAAATCCTGGAGGGATTCTGTGATCACCTCCAACAGCATTGAAGGCTTAAAACAGCCTGTGCACAGTCAGATCCTCCTCAAGATCAGAGGCCTCCACCAGATCCAGTTCCCCTAGAGATGGATTCTGACTGGGAAAGTAAAGGCATTGAAATAGAGCCCACTTCATCTCAGTCTTCCTCAGACTGGACCGCCCCCGTCTTATGCATGGCACTGTTGCTGGGGAATTGTGCTCTTGGGGGGGAGGGGAACCCCCAGAGCCAGCAAAACTGCGATCCCTAAGGGTTCCAAGTGCCCTTATTAATCATGTAAGATTCAAACATCATATTGATGAATTCTGGAGGAAACCTCTGACCGGGACATCTAGATAACACCTGTGGACACTCACGAGCTTCTTTCTGGGGTCTTATGGCAGCTGCACTTTGTTGGGGATTCACTTGCATTGCTTCCCAGCTCAAACCTGGACTTTCTTTCTGGCCCTTGCAACTGCACTTTTTTTCTTGGCATTAACACCTCCCGAGAGACCAGAGGAGGCAAAGCCAGTGGTTTCTGCCCCCCCTCACCTGCCACGTGGCACGTAGAACATGGACAATCCTCAGACTGCAAACTTGGCATGAATCCAAGGTATCCTGCCCTGAGAAGTCCATCACAACTGTTTTTAAGCAAAATCGAGGAATTTTGAAGCAGATAGAGGCTTTTATTTTCAAATCGGGAAATCCAAGATAGCTACTGTGGCAGAGATAGTAACATAGAAACATAATGGCAGATAAAGGCCAAATGGCCAATCCAGTAGTACCAAAAATGGCCCGGAGGAGCTTCACTGGGGTCAAAAACTAGCGATTTTGAGATTTTAGAGGTGGGATAACCTAATTCTAACCCCAGAACCCAAAAATGTTGATTTTAAAGACCCTCCTTCCCAATTTTGTTACTCACTATGCCATGCTATATGCTGGGAGCTGCTGCAAACAGTTTACAGGGAGAACCTCTGCTTCAACAAGTCTGGAATCTGGACTGCTTGTGATTTTGGACTGCCACTCGGGCCCAACAAACTGACTGGAGACCTCAACCACCATCGGACCTCACACATGCAAACTGGGATGGGAGGTGTGTGAAGTAAAGCAGTAGGCCCCAATCCTTGAGCCATGGAGCCACTCAGCCTGTGCTCAAGCTGCGGATGAATTGGGAGAGAGCCTTGCTCCCAAGGGAATGGTCCCTGAGCCCCCCAACTTTTAATGCAGGCTGAGCAATGGTCAGACCACACTTGGAATACTGTATCCAACACTGGTCTCCATACCTAAAGAAGGATATAACCCTGCTAGAAAGGGTACAGAGGCGAGCCACGAAACTAGTAAAAGGAATGGATAATTTGAGCTACAAAGAATGCCTCGGAAATCTGGGACTGTTCTCCCTCGAAAAGAGGAGACTACGAGGGGATATGATAGAGACTTTCAAAATACTAAAAGGATTCGACAAAATAGAGCATGGAGCACCCTTATTCACATTGTCAAATGTGACACGAACAAGAGGTCATGGACTCAAACTGAGGGGCGGCAGGTCCAGGACAAATGTCAAGAAGTTCTGTTTCACACAGCGAGTGGTGCACGCTTGGAATGCTCTCCCGGAGAAGGTTGTGACGGAGGCTACCATTTTGGGATTCAAGCACAAGTTGGATGCATACCTTCTTGCAAATCACATTGAGGGATACGGGTAATCAAGGTCTCCATCAGGGAGCACCTAGCATTGGCCTCCGCATATGCAGGTTGCCGGACTAGATGGTCTGATCCGGTGAAGGCGTTTCTTATGTTCAAGTGGGTGCACTGCAAAGCAGTCTGCCCCTTGGAAGCAGATCCTCAGTCTCAGAGTCTGCGCTCTCCTGCAGCCACAGCTGTCTCAAGAGTGTGATTCTCTGCAGCACCGAAAAATCTTGCACGCAGCAAAGAAACCCAAATTTAATTGAAAATAAACATGAGCAGGGGGTGGAGCCAGAGTGTTGAGGAAGATGGCTGCATATGCTGTAGTCTCTCTTTCAAGCTAATAATTAACATTTTTGTTAAGATGACGGAATGCTTTCTAATTTTATTTTTTACCTTCTTTGGCCCTATTTTGATGAATAAGGCAATCCAGACACTCCTATGAACTGAAGACTTTCAGAGGGTGATCTGAGGATTTTGTTCCTCAGACAAGTTCAACTGGTGAGCATAGTGGGAGGTGAGCTATTTGAATAATTTCTATGGAAACAATGCTGTGCTAGGAATGTGATGCTGACTGACAATTTTGCGGTGAACTTTCTGAAACTATACTGCATATTTGACTAAATCACTGAGAGCAGTCGCTGAGCTCATCAGGCAGTGTGGGAGGCGAGTGGACTAGGTGAGATAGGGTGTCTTTCGAGGGTTGAAGCAACAGTGTCACACTGGAAATAAATTAGTCCCTAACATCGAGGTCTTCCTAAACACGAGATTTTTTTGGGAGAAGCAGACCTGAGAGCTTTGCAGGGAAGGCCTTGACAATTGGAAATCAAAAATTGCAGAGAAGGCTTTAACAATTGAAATTAAAGAACTTGAGGTGATGTCATGGCAGCTGTGGTGGAGATCAGATTGTGTCTTTCATGTTGCAACACAAAAATGGAGACTGCTAGCTCTATTATATTTAAAAACGCAATAAGATCATTATAAAATGAAGACTGCTGACCCTATCTCATCTTTAAATTTGACAAAATTATTGTAGATCTCCACTCTGAGACTGTGAGAGGCTGATGTGACTGTTGTGAAATTTAAACATGTCTTATTCTTCTCTACGGATAAACAGTCTGACACAATTTGGAGACTGTACTTGTAATCATAGAAACATAGAAAGATGACGGCAGAAAAGGGCTTCAGCCCATCAAGTCTGCCCACTCATCAAGTCTGAGTGCTAATGACCCAGTTCCCTAGCTCGACCCCCGTAGGGATCCCACGTGGATGTCCCATTTATTTTTAAAGTCGAGTACACTGGTGGCCTTGACCACTTGCACCGGAAGTTTGTTCCACTGATCCACCACCCTTTCTGTAAAGAAATACTTCCTGGTGTCACCATTAAATTTCCCTCCTCTGAGTTTGAACGGGTGCCCCCTTGTGACCGAGGGTCCCTTAGGGAAGAATATATCGCTTTCCGCCTTGACACGACCTGTGATGTACTTAAACGTCTCAATCATGTCTCCTCTTTCTCTACGCTCCTCAAGAGTGTAGAGCTGCAGTTTGTCCAGTCTTTCCTCGTATGGGAGACTCTTGAGTCCGGAGACCATTCTAGTGGCCATTCGCTGGACCGATTCAGCTCGAAGCACATCTTTTCGGTAGTGTGGTCTCCAAAATTGCACACAGTATTCCAGGTGAGGTCTCACCATGGTTCTGTAGAGCGGCATTATGACTTCAGGTTTGCGGCTGATGAAGCCTCTATTGATACATCCCAACATTTGCCTTGCCTTGGATGAGGCCTGCTCCACTTGTTTGGCAGCCTTTATGTCTGCGCTGACGATTACTCCAAAGTCCCCTCCTTTCTGTTTCATTTTAAGCGGAGGCTACAAGAGCCAAGCAAATATATAATTCCGATGTTGGAACTGAAACTTTTCTGAAATGGTGTGTTGTGATCCTGCCACCACGCAGAAAAGCTGAATCACAGTTTTTTTAAAAATTATTATCAATCTCTGACACATCACAGATCTACTAATGCTCATTTGATTTTCCTTGGTTCTAATATGTAAAATATAAACTGCCAATGATACTTCTTCATAGAAGATAAGTGAGCGTATCATTTAATCAGGGCAGGATTAAGTCGTCGAGGGCCCCTAGGCACACAACCAGACTGGGCCCCCCTGCCCCGCCCCACCCCACCCCACCATACGCCCAGGCGGAAACAGGAAGCTGCGTCAGAGGGAAGCTTTGGGCAAGCAGCACCGCTTGCACAATTACAGTTCCCGTTGCCTTTCTTACCCGCATTGCTTGCTTGTCTTACTTTTGGTCGATGGGCGGAAGGCCGCGTTGCCGATTGGGAGGGGGGCCCGCATTGCTGATCGATGCTGGAGGGGCCCATCGCCGTTTGGAAAAAAACAATGTTGATGCCCTCCTTCATCGGGCCCCTCTGACCATTTTGGGCCCTAGGCACGTGCCTACTTGGCCTATTGGTTAATCCTGCCCTGCATTTAATTATAGATTTAATGCAGAAAATTCCTAGACGTCAAAATGCTTCTTGCAGCAACTGGTCCAAGAACTGACAAAAGGGGGAGCTATTTTAGATTTGGTCCTTAGTGGAATGCAAGGCATAGTACATGAGTTAACTGTGTTGGGTCCGCTGGGAAACAATGATCATAACGTGATCAAATTTGAACTGATACTGGGAGTGACGTCGCAAAAGAAATCAACTGTAGAGGCATTTAATTTTAGAAAGGGTGACTTTGATAAAATGAGGAAAATGGTTAAAGGAAGCTAAAAGGATCAGTTGAAAAGGTTAGGACTATAAACCAGGTATGGATGTTATTTAAAAACCATCATGGAAGCCCAGACCAGATGTATTCCACGTATCAGCAAAGGTGAGGAAACGAGAGTTGGCGTAGTTAAAAGGAAAAGTGAAAAAGGCTATTAGAGCCAAACAATCATCCTTTAAAGAATGGAAAAAGGATTTGAATGAAGAAAATAAGAGACACAAGTTAGATGCAAAGCATTGATAAAGAAAGCTAAGAAAGAATATGAAGAGAAATTTGCAAAAGAGGCAAAAAAAAACTTATAACAATTTTTTAGGTACATCAGAAGCAGAAAACCTGTGAGGGAATCCATGGGCCCGTTAGATGATCAAGGAGCAGTAAAAGGGGTGCTCAGAGAAGATAAGGCCATAGCGGAGAGACTGAATGAATTCTTTGTTTCGGTCTTTATGGAAGACGATGTAAGAGATCTACCTGAACCGGAAATGGTTTTCAAGGGTGATGATGTGGAGGAACTGAACAAAATCTCGGTGAATCTGTAAAATGTACTAAGCCACATCGACAAGTTAAAAAGTGATAAATCACCTGGGCTGGACGGCATACATCCTAAGGTACTAAAAGAACTCAAACATGAAATTGCCACCCTTCAACACTTATTGAGAACTACTTTTAAGAAGCGACCGTCCCTCCCCGTTTGTTCCTCCTCCCTACCCTCTTAATTTTTATTTTTAACTTCAATGTATTTTTGAACTTCCCCTCCCCTTGGCACCTTCTGTATCAACCCCCCCCCTGTTGTCTTCATCCTAAGTACCGCCCCGTTTTATTTTAATTATTTATTTTAAACTGTAATTTTAGAATTGTAAACTGACCAGATGAAATTTAATGTGGACAAATGCAAAGTGATGCAAATTGGGAATAATAACTCAAATCACAGTTACCAGATGCTAGGGTCCACCTTGGGGGTTAGCACCCAAGAAAAGGATCTGGATGTCATTGTAGACAATATGATGATACCTTCTGTCCCATGTACGACGGCAGTCAAAAAAACAAACAAGATGCTAGGAATTATTTAAAATAGGGATGGTTAACAAAACTAAGAATGTTATAATGCCTCTGAATTGCTCCATGGTGCGACCTCACCTGGAGTATTGTGTTCAATTCTGGTCTCCTTATCTCAAGAAAGATAAAGTGGCACTAGAAAAGGTTCAAAGAAGAGCGACCAAGATGATACAAGTGAATGGAACTCCTCTTGTATGAGGAAAGACTAAAAATGATAGGGCTCTTCAGCTTGGAAAAGAAACCTGAGGGGAGATATGATTGAAGTCTACAAAATCCTGAGTGCAGTAGAACGGGTACAAGTGGATCGATTTTTCACTCAGTCAAATATTACAAAGATTAGGGGATACTCTATGAAGTTACAGGGAAATACTTTTAAAACAATTACAGTAGTAGTAGGAAATTTTTTTTTCACTCAGAGAATAGTTAAGCTCTGGAGAACATTGCCAGAGGTTATGGTAAGGTGAATAGTGTAGCTGGTTTTAAGAAGGGTTTGGACAATTTCCTGGAGGAAAAGTCCATAGTCTGTTAGTGAGAAAGACATGGGGGAAGCCACTACTTGCCCTGGATTGGTAGCATGGAATGTTGCTACTCTTTGGGGTTTTGGCCAGGTACTAGTGACCTAGATTGGCCACCATGAGAACGGGCTACTGGGCTTAATGGACCTTTGGTCTGACCCACTAAGGCTATTCTTATGTTCTTACATGAATATAGATTGCAACACACTAAAGGTAAACCCTATATTGTAACACTGTGAATGTAAACTGTTCTGAGCTCTTTGGGGAGGACAGGATATAAATAAATAAAGACCATACTATCCATGAAGACAACCACCAAGCTGAAGAGTACATTAATATTATGGACATACATATAAGCATTTTTTTAAATGGTGCAGGCACATTAAACAATGGTAGGCCCTTTTTCTGGCTTAGGGCCATCTCATTGCTTTTGAACTGTGCTCTTCACTCTCCCCCCCTCCGCCCTCAAATCAGTGTGCAATACTTACATTATCCAAGGTGGTCTGGCTCACAGAATAGTCCTCAATCCCCAGGACATCCACCACTTGCTCCATTTTGCTGAACACCAGGGCAAGCGAGATCTGCTCCGACTTTAGCTGGTACTGCACCTTTGTGTGGTGTCTCTCCTACAGAACAAAAAGAGTTGGCTACTAATACACCTCCCAAACACAATGACGTCACACTGCCATTCTCTTCAACGTGTGAATATTTCGGTTCAATGTTGCTGATCATGCTTCAGATGGTGGATCATATAGCCATGTAGCAAATGCAGACTTTTTGGTCATATTTAATAAGCAAAGATGTATAAACTAGTCAACTTTAAAACCACTGAAGGCTTATCAACAACAAGGTAGAATGTTCATCCTGAGGAACAAGAGGAATGACTCAAAGTAGGAATGGAAGGGATTAAGGGGAGTAGTGTGAGATTTTATTGTTCTAGAAGCCCACAAAGATCTAAAGGAACTGCTAGACCTGAAACCCTCCCAGATCACATTTTATAAAGCAGTTCTTAATCACAATGACCTAATATTGCGAGTGCCTCTTTCTCTAGTTGTTGAAAATTTCTTCCCACCACAGTCGCTCCTCAATCTTGTATAGATAACACCAGTATAGTCGGCAATCCTGTGATCAATGCTTCCATACTTTTTTTCAATGGCAGGAGGAGCATGTTTGCTTCCTGTACCAGACCAACAGGTGCTCTTGTGATAATGAGGAAAATGGCTATAGTAGTGCACACTACGTAATCCAGTATATGTTTATGTTTATAAATATTTGATACTGTATACTGTCTTTTAGTAGGTAAAGTAGAAAAATAAAATAAAAGCAAAATAAAAAATAAAGGAACTCCAAACTATTTTAAACAGGAAAGAATTAGTAAGAAGTAAAGTAAAGCAGCAGGTAGAATGGGAGGGGGGGAGAGTGATATGAAGTAGAGAATGACATGGGGAAAAAATTTGTCCCTGTCTCTGTGAGCTCGGTCCCCGTGAGCTCAGTCCCCATCTCCGCCCCGTCCCCGCAAATCATCTGATCCTATCCACACAAGCCTCAAATAGTTTTATATTGAACTTATTTTATTAAAGTATAAAAAGAAACAGTATTCTGTACAATTGTCATTTTATAAATCTAAGTTCTGGCTGCTGAAATAGAGGAAGAAATCTTCAACTGGCAGGGTTTTGTTTATAAATGCTTATCAAACTTTCTACAAAAAAAGAATTAATATTTTTCAAACAATGCTTTAATTTAAATATTGATTAAAAACATCACAATCAATATACCATACAAACTTATAAACACAGGATGCCTAGAATTCTCCAGCAGTGCTCCTAAGTTGAAATAAGCAGTTATCTAAAAGTTCTAACAGTCCATCACAATGAAGGAGTACTTATCTCTTAAAAGTTCTTATCCAAAATTCTTGTTTCCTGAAGTCATCAGATCATCCTGGGCTCAGCTGCATCTTCCAAAGTGCTCAGTGCTCTCACACAAAATTGCAAATGAAAAAAACCATAAGTGAAAAAAGTTCATTCAAAAAAGCTCAGTTTTAAAACAGTCATAATCCAAAATCATTTGCAATTTTTGTGAGAGAGCACTGAGCACTTTGGAAGATGCAGCTGAGTCCAGGATGATCTGATGACTTCAGGAAACAAGAATTTTGGATAAGAACTTTTAAGAGGTAAGTACTCCTTCATTGTGATGGACTGTTAGAACTTTTAGATAACTGCTTATTTCAACTTAGGAGCACTGCTGGAGAATTCTAGGCATCCTGTGTTTATAAGTTTGTATGGTATATTGATTGTGATGTTTTTAATCAATATTTAAATTAAAGCATTGTTTGAAAAATATTAATTCATTTTTTGTAGAAAGTTTAGAAAGTTTTTGAAAGAATTAGGTATTATGAAGTAATACTCCCATTGTAGTGTGTGTATAAATGCTTATCAACACAACTACAATACTACTTTATCCTAAAGCAAAAAAAAACAACACAATTTTTTTTTTAAACCTTTGTTGTCTGGTTTCTGCTTTCCTCTTCATCTCGTCATTCTTTTCCTTCCATCCACTGTCTGCCTTCTCACTGCCTCACTGTTTCTATGCCTCTAACATAAAATGTTCACCTCTCTCTCTCTCCCTTCCCCCCCTTCCCATTGGTCTGGCACCCATCTTCTTCCCTTCGCTCTCCCCATAGTCTGGCATCTCTGTCTTCTTTCCTCCCATCTTTTCTTCCCTCCCCCAGGTGGTCTTTAGCATCTTTCTCCTCCTTTTCTCCCCTCAGATCTGGTATCTGTCTTCCCAATCCAGCATGTACTCTTTATCTCCTCCTTCTATCCAGTAAGTTATCCCCTCTTTCTCTCCTCCCCACTTCCCTTCAGCATCTGTCCACTCTCTCCCCTCCCCACTTCCCTTCAGTGTCTTCTCCCCTCTTTCTCTCCTACCCACTAACATGCAGCGTCTGCTCCTCCCTCCCCTCCTCTTCTCTCTCCACTTCCTTTCAGCATGTTCCCCTCTCTCTCTCCTACCCACTTCCATACACGCGTTGCCTCACTTATCACACCTCATGATCACATGGTCCAGCAGCCCCCCTCCCTCCTTTCTCCCCTCCCTTCTGATCACTGCGGTCCAGGCATCTCCCTCTCTCCTTCCTTCCCCTCACCTTTGCTGGCAATTTTCATTTTTCTGTCTCCGAGTGGCCCGAGCCTTTTCTCAAGCCGCGAGCGGCTGCCCTGAAACTTCTCTGATGCAACTTCCTATTTCCGGTTGCATCAGAGAAGTTTCAGGCAGCCACGTGCAACTTGTGAAAAGGCTTGTGCCGCTCAAAGACAGAAAAATGAAAATTGCCAGAGAAAGTGAGGGGAAGGGAGGGAGGGAGATGCCCGGATCACGGCAATCACAAGAAAGGAGGGAGGGGGCTGCTGGACCATGTGATTGTGAGGAGTGATAAGTGAGGCAAGACATACAAAATATTTTACTACGGGGACAAGGCTATTCATCGCTCCATGGGGCAATGAATGGCCTTGTCCCCGTACTCGCAACAACCAGTTTTTTTCCTCCCCGTTTCGGTGGGTTACCCGCAGCTAGACGCAGATAACAGTCACTGTGTCATTCTCTAATGTGAAGCTGCAGTCTTAACGGTGACCTAGGACTCAGTTGGCACTCAGAGAGCTTGTGAGAATAGGTAAGTCTTGTAGGCAAGATCCAAATTTTTTGTAGGAAGATTCAGAGCAAAGGGAGAGGAAGGAGAGGGAATTCCAAAATGGTGGCACAATTCTGAAGAACACATTCCTTCTAGCTAATTCTAAATGAGTTTGAAGTGGGGATGATGAAATGATGATCCTGAGTGGATTGGAAGGTCCTGGACCTAGATGCACTAAAGCCAGTGATCATCGCTAAATCTGTTTTAACAGCTTTAGTGACAATCGCACTTGCCAACCTAATGCCCAAAACAGCTCACCACATGTTTCTCTCCTCGATCACCCATTTTCTGATCTGGCCATGCAAATTATCTAAAACCCATGCAAACTAGCCAAGTGGTTGATGCACTAGTTTTAGTGATACCAAAAATCTAACAAGTCTGCCTGTTTTTGTTTTTAAATTTTTTTTAATGGCACAGATATTTTACATGAGTTACACATGCAAAATATCTTGCCCATTAAAAAAAGAAGAAAAAAAGCCCACCCCAAAGACCCCCACTGAATACAGCACTGGGAATACTCCCTGCGCTACTGAAAATTGGCAGGAGGGATACCCATTCCCTCCTGACATTTGACCCCACCCCTGTGCAAGAAAAAAAATAACAAGCAAATAGCAAGAAGGATGTCCACTCCCTCCTGCTCTGCCAACCATCTCCCCCCATGGCAGCAAAATAGCAGGAGGGATGCCCACTCCCTCCTGCCACCGAAGGCCCACTCCCACGCCAAGTGCCCCTTAAACATCCCCTCCCCTCCCTTTCCCCTCACAAAAAACACTCCCTCCTGCCACCGGATGACCCCCGAAACCCCCCCACTCCCCAGTACTTTTCAAAGAAGTTGGAGCAAGAGGGAAGCTCAGTCTGTCCCACTCTGAGGCCCGCCAGTCCAAAATGGCGGGACTTCTTCTCCCCGGTGCACAGGGAGGGGCCTAAGACCCTGATTGGCTCAGATGCCACAGGCCTCTCTTTAGTGCATCTGACCGCAAGCCCTACATGCCCCTCTTCTAGAGCAGCGTCGGGCCTGCAGCACTCTAAACAGGCTGTTTTGTGGCTTTCTCTCGTCGGGGAATTCCCTCTGCCACATCACTGATGATGTCATCAATAACACGGCACCCAGAAGGCCCTGATGTGAGAAGGCCATGAAACAGCCTGTTTAGAGTGCTGCCGGCCCAATGCTGCTCTGGAGGGAGGTATGTAAGGCTTGCGGTCGGCAGGGTTCGGATGGGAGGGATGGAGGGTCAGTGGGGGCTCGGCTGTGCGGTGGAGACGGGTGCTCAAGGGTTCTGCTGCACACTCCATCCATCTGTTCTTTGTCTGGCCCTTCTGTCAACTTTAAGAACCCATTGTGGCCCACGAATCAAAAAGTTTGGGGAGGGTGTAGATGGGCTGGAGTAGATTTTAACGGAGTTTTCGGCAGTAGGAACACAAGCACAGTACCGGGTAGAGCTTTGGATTCTTGCCCAGAAATAGCTAAGAAGAAAAAATAAAAAAAATGTAAATTGAATCAGGTTGGGCAGACTGGATGGACCATTATGTGCCATCATCTACTATGTTACCCCTGATCTAGGCTTTGGATGGGTTATAGACTGCTTTGTGTATTAGAATCAATATTTTGTGTTGGATCCTGTAAAACACTGGGAATCAGTGATAACAAATCAAGAGAAAAGTGATAAAGTGCATGGGACAAAATCATGATGAACATATTTTGGACAAAGAGCAAAAATTTTGAACAAAGCAGATCTAAGGCCAGAATACGTTTATTACAGTAGTCAAATAGAAATTTGATTAAGGTATAAAGTAGGATCAAGATGTTGGTTCCTATACTCCCCTCAACCTGCTTCATCTTATTATTTTATGATAGACGGTATATAAAGATATTAATAAACTTGGAAACTTTCATTTCAATTTCTTTCCAAATGCTTATTCTAATTTTTCAAGTTTTGCTTTTCCCTCTCTTTCCTGTCTGACCCCTTGCCCACACCCTTCTTGACTTTCCTGTCGGAGTGCAAGGAGATCAGACTGAACATGTTTGTAAATGTAGAGCAATTAAAACAGTATGGTGCAGATACTGGCTAAAAACTCTACTAACAGAAAATGATATCTAGACAGCTCTGGAATCAGTCCAAGAGAAAATGATAACTAGACATAGAAACACGATGGCAAATAAAGGCCAAAAGGCCCATCTAGTCTGCCCATTCACAGTAACCATTATCTCTCTGGTATAAGTCCAAGAGACTGTAAAAACCTCTGGGCAGTGAAAACTGCTAGGGAGCTCCAGAAAGCAAAGGGGTCGCTATAAGGACTGATCCAGTGTCGAACATAACAAATTTTGTTTCAACCTGCATTATACACATTATACCTTATGGAAGGGGAGCCTATCAGTGATTGAGTTGCAGATGTGTGTTTCACAGTAGCACAGACACTATAGTACTTAGTATGTTAGCCATAGGTCAAATTCACAAAACTATCATAATACCAATGGCTACTTAACATTACTATAACAATGTCTAGATCCAATCAATGAGACTCTACCACCTGAGGCAAGGCATGGGAGTAGAGAAAAGGGGCCTAAAGAGGGGCTAGTTAACTGAAAAGACCCAGTAGCAAAACATCACAATGAATGGCCATTCAAGGGAACACATACAGAGGTGAAGTGAACTGAGAAGTTCTCATGAGTGTTGATTTTGGCTCTATGGTAGTTAAGTCTTACGTAAAATACCTAATAAAAGCCTGTAACTAATACTGAATTATGTGTCTCTCTGCTGACTCTTCTGGTTTGTCCGGTATTGTACATAGAAGCAATTACCTTAAATTGTGTACCAAGAGTAACAAGTAGAGGCCTTCTTGGCCTATTTTTGTGTGAAACAAAACCAGGAAATGTAAAATCCACACATTTAAAGGGGATGGAACTTGTATACCACTTTTTCTGTGTGGTGTACATATTTTAGACAGGTACTTATTTTGTACCTGGGGCAGTGGCATAATGAGGGTGAGGGGTGACCGGGTCAGTGGTGCCCCTCCCCTGCATTCTCCACCCCTCCACCTCCTCAAGCTCCTTCTCCACCCCCCTCCTGCCACATGTGCGCTACTTCCCTTCCCTTGTACCTCTGTAACGTTCCTGGCGTTAGCAGAAACCCTCAAACTGCTGTGGCGCCAGCGGCAGCTCTTCCTCTGATGTCACTTCCTAGGCGCAAGTCCGGGAAGTGATGTCAGAGGAAGAGCCAACACTGGCAGGTGGGGGGTTGCTGCTCACACAAGGAACGTTACAGAGGTATGGGGTTAGGGAAGCAACGTACATGTGTGTGTGTGGGGAGGGGGAGGGACCGAGAGGAAAATGGGTGCCTGCGTCCTCACCAGGGTGGATGCCCCCTGCCCCCCTTACTACACCACTGACCTGGGGCAATGAAGTGTAAAGTGACTTGTACAGAATCACAAGGAGCTGCAGTGGGAATCAAACTCAACCTCAGGGTGCTGAGGCAGCTGCTTTTACCACTGGCCATTCCTCCTCTCCTGTGATTCATGAATCTGATTTTGAATGTCTCTCTCTGGCTTGTGATTGTTATTAGATCTCACAAAAAGGACTTTTAGAAGCATTGTTCACAGCTACAAAACATTCCCAATCTTAGAATTAAGCTACTGGAAGCAAAAATAGAATTAGTAACGGAAAAACAAGAAGCGGTGCAGGCATGAAGGAAGAAATCTGAATATGTTACCTTGAGGATAGCTTCTGGAAAATTCCTGTTGAAGAACCGCACAACTTCTTTTACATTCAGGCTAGATTTTGTCCGTACCGTGATCATATAACCATCACCAAACCTGCAGAAGGACAGAGACACAAAGCAAAATTCTCCAGGTGTGCAAAACCTCTGTGAAATCACCTGATTTAGAACATGCAATATATATTTGTTGAAAAATCTTTGAAGTATTCCCGTATAAATGGGTCTGTGACATGAGCTTATTTTAAAATGTGGCTGCCATTTTACTAGCCACGCTAAGTATTTTGTAAGACTTAGAGGAGACATGATAGAAACCTTCAAGATCCTGAAGGGTATAGAAAAGGTAGACAGGGACAGATTTTTTAGATTATGGGGAACCACAAGTACAAGGGGGCACTCGGAGAAATTAAAAGGGGACAGGTTTAGAACAAATGCCAGAAAGTTCTTTTTCACCCAGAGGGTGGTGGATACATGGAACGCGCTTCCGGAGGCTGTGATAGGCCGGAGCACGTTACAAGGCTTCAAAGAAGGTTTGGATAGGTTCCTAGAGGATAAAGGAATTGAGGGGTACAGATAGGAGTAGCGGTAGGTTATAGGGATAGTCTGGGACCACTGCTCAGGCAATGGGCCTGATGGGCCGCCGCGGGAGCGGACCGCTGGGCGGGATGGACCTCTGGTCTGCCTCAGCGGAGGCATCTTCTTATGTTCTTCTTATGTTCTTATGTATGTGAGTAGATATGTTCTGTTTTTCTTACATGAGTGAATTATTGGAGCTGATATATTTGTGATTATTATTTAGAAGAACAACTTCCCTGATGTAGTTTTAGCGAGACATGATTCATGTAGGCAAATAATTTTATTGAAGGTGTGTGCTTAAATGGCAATGCTTTTAAAATAATGAAAGAATCTATAAAAGTAGTATTGATGATAAAGGATTAAGAGAAAGGGGGAAAGAAAAGGGATTGGGACTTGTATACTGCCTTTTTGTAGTTTTACAACCACACTAAAAGCGGTTTATAAATAGATACTTCAAGCAGTTTCCCTATCTGTCCAGGTGGGCTTACAATCTAATGCACCTGGGGCAGTGGAGGATTAAGTGATTTGTTCACAAGATCACAAGGAGAAGTTCAGGTCACAACCTCAGTAAAAGTGGCTCTGGTTTCACAATTTATCTCTGAAGTTCCTAAAAAAAAATTTTGATTGATAGTTTTGGTAATTGGAGCTAAGGAGCGATTAGGTTTTTACCTGCTAATTGGCTTTCTTTTAGTCTCTCCAGATCGACACAGCTCACTGATGGGTAATAGCTCACTATGACCAACAGGTGGAGACTGAGACACAAACTTTTGGCTGAAGTACATGTGGGCTGTGCAGTCCCTCTTGCCATCAGTCTGCCGAATAGCCAAGCAGAACTAATAAACTAAGGACTGTGACCTAACACCAACAACCCTCCCAAAGGAGAGAAACAACAAACATATAGAAACACTGTTGGAAATTGAATAGGATAAGAACTTTCAGAAATGTCCCCACAGCTCGCCAGTTATGCCAGATAAACCAAAGGCTGCTGTTCTTTTAATCCCCCTAATATACAAAAAAAACAACACACGAGATCTCGCAGAAAAAAACGTACTTCAAGCGAATCCCAAATAACACCGACAGTGTGGGGGCTGTACCAGGCTGGAGAGACTAAAAGAAAGCCAATTAGCAAGTAAGAACCGAATTTCTCCTTCTTTAGCGTCTTTCCAGACCAGCACAGCTCACTGATGGGACGTACCAAAGCAGTACCCATCATGGGTGGGTCCCCTGAAGGGCTGCCACAAGCATGTGCTCTCCGAACACTGTGTCCTGATGCGCTTGAACATCCATATGGTAGTGCCTCACAAAGAAATGGAGTGAAGCCCGAACCGCTGCTATATAGATATCCACCAGAGGCACCAGGGAAGACTCAGCCAAAGAAGCTGCCTTACCAAGAGTAGAATGAGTTGAGAAATTCCAGAACCAGCTTCTTTTGAAGAAGATACGCTGAAGCGATAGCCTCTGTGATCCAGCACACAATGGTAGCCTTGGAAACACCATCGCCCTTTTGAGGACCTGCTAAGAGGACAAAAAGATGATCTGCTTTCCGGAACCTCGGGTCCACTGAATATAAGAGCGAAGGACCTGACAGACATCCAACTTGCACAATTGCCTTTGTTTCAAAGAGCCCTTCCAACTACCCAAGACTGGGAGGACCATGGACTGGTTGACATGAAAAAGGTGAAACCACCTTCAGTACAAAAGAAAGAACTGGCCACAACACAACCCGCTCCCTAGAGAACTCCAGGAAGGAAGGCCTACAAGAGAAAGCTTGCAGCTCGGACACCTGTTTCGCCGAAGTAATGGCCACCAGGAAGACTGTGCAGGAGCCCAGAGGCTCAAAAGGAGGGCACATGAGCACGGACAGTATCTGATTGAGATCCCAGGCCACTCCAGAGCCACCAGGATCATGTGGTCTAGGTGCCGAGCAATGAGAAGAGCTCTGCCTACCATCGGCCATGAGGGAAACATGTACAGAAGGCCCTCTGTTGGCTAAGGCTGCGCAGAGCATCCAGCCCCTCTGCCTGGGAATCCCTGCACCAACTGAAGAACCATGGTGCTTTGGCGTTAACCCTCGTGGCCATTAGGTCCATGAATGGCTGGCCCCAAGCCTGCACAATCAACTCGAAGGCTGTGGGGCTGAGACATCATTCGCCGGGATCCAGTATGTGATGACTTGAGGAAGTCCACCTAGACATCCTCCACTCCCGATATGTCCAGAACATGAGCAGAGCAGCCTCTTGCACCACCAGACAACTCTTGGTTCCCCCCTGACGATTGATATAAGCCATCGCCGTGGCAATGTCCGAGAGAACCTGAACCAACCTGCCCAGGACAGATAGGGAAAATACTCGGATACCTGATTGTAAATCGCTTAGATAATCTTGATAGGCAGTATATAAAAACCTAATAAACTTGAAACTTGAATATCTTTATGTATCTTTCTTATAAATATTGCCTTATTAAAACTATTTCTGCACAATATATTCTTTATGCAATCACTCTTGGCTGTCATTGCCATTAATTTCACTCAAGAAAAGGAAATAGAATAATTAAATTAAAAAGCAAAATATCAAATAAATAAATAAATAAATACAAAGATATATGCAAAATATATTTGATCAAATAAATATAAATGACTAAATATATATGTAATTTATCCAACAGGCACTCAATCTTTATATATAAATGTTCTTGTGAGGATCACCAATCAAATTCTCACCAAGATATATATCAAGCTTAATATATATCTCAAACTCCTCACCTCTAATGTATAATCCGTAGCTCCTCAGAAGTACCACCTGGGCTCAAAAGCTTTTACAGCCCTAGGCTTTATGTACTACCTCTTCACTGGAGCCGTTATCAATTTTTACTCACAAACTTTATTTTTAAATTTCTAGCATATTTCTAGCATATTTCAAGGGTACTTAGCTTTTAATTGTGATCTTCTTTTGAGGGAAATAGGAGCCAACATGTTTCACCCACAGAAGTTTTTTCAAGGCTTAAAATCCCTTAGGTAAGCTTTACACTGAATGTTGATTCAAAATGCCACAATTAAAAGCTAAGTACCCTGCCCTGTCGAACCACGAACCCCCCCCCAACAACATCGGGGCAAGAGGGAGCCCAAGCCCTCTTGCCCCATCGAACCGCGACCCCTAACCACCGATATCGGGGCAAAGAGGGAGCCCAAGCCCTCTTGCCCCATCGAACCGTGAGCCTCCCGACGACATTGGGGCATGAGGGAGCCCAAGCCCGCTTGCCCCGTCGAACCGCGAACCCCCCCTCCACCGATGACAAAGGGGCAAGAGGGAGCCCAAGCCCTCTTGCCCCGCGATCCCCAACACCCCTCCCCCCCCGCCGAGTCCGATGGGGCCAGGAGGGAACTCAAGCCCTCCTGGCCCGGCGACTCCCCACTAAAATAAGAGTAGGAGGGATCCCAGGCCCTCCCGCTAGTGGGGATACTAAAGTGTGGTATCTTCATAGTGGTGGACCTATAGAAAAATACCCGGGAAATTTATTATTAAAGTGCTGGTGATATATAATATCTCTATCTTCAATTGTTTCCTAACATGAAGCAAATCAGAATTAAGACTTGGGGACTTGGGCAATTTGTTCCATAAAAGAGGCCCAGCAACTAAGAAAGCTTATCCAGTTAAATGAAACATTAATTGCATAAATTAAACTGGATAAAGATAGGACTGTATTTTATGCAATCCTATCTATCTGATTAACTCAGGTGGTTAAGTGCTGAACATCGGAACCTGACTACATAAGTTCCGACTCCGTCCCCAGATCACCCACAAAATCACCAGCTTTGAGTTTCACAGTTAGTACTGATGATAATTATCAGCAGCATTATCCAATTAAGCGCTACTGAAAATCAACAGATAGCCCTGTACATGCAGTTTAACCAGTCAGGAGCCTCTCCTGACTGGTTAAACTGATATTTTAAACATTTCTGATATTTTAAACATTTCTGTTTATAACATGGATGTCCATGCCAAATGTAACCTCTATTGTGCTTCGAGTTTCAGAATGGATTCCATGTTTCTAGATTCTGTTCTCAAATAACAGAATGGAACATGAGACGTCCTGAGCTGGATGTCTCAGTTCTGATTTGAATGTTCTTTTTAAAATGATGCTCCACTTTTTTAACTTAAACCCAGATCTCTCCCGGGTCTTTTAATAGCCTCTCAGCTCCTTTATATTTGTCTCAAGTTCTATTCTACCATACATCTATCATTTATTTCAATCACGAAATATTTTCACCTATTTTTTGAGACCCACTCTCCCTCCAAACTCATGTTTTAATTGTTTGTCCTAGAATCTTTGTCTATGGAAAAGAAACTATCAACCAAAAACAAAACCCTCGTGAATTTTGAGTGCAGTATCACTTCCCTCACACTTCTTGAAGCTGCGCAGACCTAAAACACTTGGACCACTCTTCGCTTACTTACCTGTTCTTCAGGTGCTGAATACTACCAAGACATTTCAGGCGTCCATTCACCATAATAGCCAATCTGGTGCAAAGAGCTTCACATTCTTCCATGCTGTAGAAAGAGAAAGGAAGTACCAGATTTTAATCCAGTGAAAATTTTTTAGGGGTTAATTTCATTAACAGGGTGCCTATGTGACAAGCCCAAAAAAGTGCATATTGTATGGCTATTTTATATAGGCTAGCATGTACAATTTAAAACAAAAACAACAATTAAACAATCTACCGGTAGACTTTCAGCAAACGATAAGTATAATTAAAAAGAGAAGTATCAGAAAAAAAAGCATGAACAGCTAAAATTAAAGGGCTCAGCATTTTGCTGGCCACTACTGGTATTATATGAGGGTAAATCAAAAAGTAAAGGCAAAATACATTTAAGAATATAAGAATTGCCGCTGCTCGGTCAGACCAGTGGTCCATCGTGCCCAGCAGTCCGCTCAAGTGGCGGCCCTTAGTCAAAGACCAGTGCCCTGAATCTTGCTTTACCTGCATACGTTCTGGTTCACCAGGAACTTGTCTAACTTTGTCTTGAATCCCTGGAGGGTGTTTTCTCCTATAACAGCCTCTGGAAGAGCATTCCAGTTTTCTACCACTCTCTGGGTGAAGAAGAACTTCCTTACATTTGTACGGAATCTATCCCCTTTTAACTTTAGAGAGTGCCCTCTCGTTCTCTCTACCTTGGAGAGGGTGAACAACCTGTCTTTATCTACTAAGTCTATTCCCTTCATTATCTTGAATGTTTCAATCATGTCCCCTCTCAGTCTCCTCTTTTCAAGGGAGAAGAGGCCCAGTTTCTCTAATCTCTCACTGTATGGTAACTCCTCCAGTCCCTTAACCATTTTAGTCGCTCTTCTCTTGGCCCTCTCGAGTAGTACCGTGTCCTTCTTCATGTATGGCGACCAGTGCTGGACATAGTATTCCAGGTGGTGGCGTACCATGGCCCGGTACAGCGGTATGATAACCTTCTCCGATCTGTTTGTGATCCCCTTCTTAATCATTCATAGAATTCTGTTTGCTCTTTTCGCCGCTGCTGTGCATTGCGCAGACGGCTTCATTGACTTGTCGTCCAGTACACCCAAGTCTCTTTCCTGGGGAGTCTCTGCAAGTACTGCATCAGACATCCTGTATTCATATATAAGATTTTTCTTAACGACATGCACCACCTTACACTTATCCATGTTAAACTTCATTTGCTATGTCACAGCCCATTTCTCGAGCATGTTTATTTCACATTGCAGGTCTTCGCAATCCTTCTGTGTCCTCACTACTCTGAATAACTTTGTATTGCCTGCAAATTTAATCACCTCGTTCATCGTACCAATTTCCAGGTTGTTTATAAATATGTTGAAGAGCAGGGGTCCAAGCACTGAATCCTGCGGCACTCCACTCGTAATGCTTTTCAAGTCCGAGTATTGTCCATTTACCCCCCACTCTCCGTTTCCTATCCGCCAACCAGTTTTTAATCCACGTGAGTATTTCACCCTTGATTCCATGGCTCGCAATTTTTCGAAGTAGTCGTTTATGCGGGACCTTGTCGAACGCTTTCTGAAAATCCAGATATACAATGTCGACCTGGTCACCCTTGTCTATCTGCCTGTTTACTCCCTCGAAGAAGTGCAGCAAGTTCGTCAAGCAAGATCTTCCTTTGCTGAAGCCGTACTGGCTGGTCTTCATCAGATGGTGTCCATCTAGGTGATCAATGATGCGGTCCTTTATCAGCGCCTCCACCATCTTTCCCGGTACCGAGGTCAGACTCACTGGTCTGTAGTATCCCAGTTCTCCCCTTGAACCTTTCTTGAAGATCGGCATAACATTCGCCACTTTCTAGTCTTCCGGAATCCTTCCCGATTTGATCGACAGATTGGCTATTAGTTGGAGCAGTTCAGCTATAGCGTCTTTCAGTTCCTTGATTATCCTTGGATGGATGACATCCAGTTCTTTAATAGGAGTTAACTGTTAGCTATTGAACATATCACTTTTTCACATAGTCCCCATGCATGACGATGCGCTTGTTGTATCATTCAACAAACTTCTGCATTCCTGCAGAGAATATGTTTTTTTGGCTGCTCCTGAAGACAGGTGAACACTGCTTCCTTTACTTCATCATCAGAGGTGAATCTGTGACCTCGCAACATCTCCTTCAGATGTGATAATTGCTATGCGCCAGATCTGGGATGTAAGGAGGATGTGGAAGACATTAGAACCCAAGCTGCTGCTCTGTCTCTTCTGAGGTATGAGGAAGTGTATTGTCATGGTGAAAAGACTGTTTTGGACAACATTCCTCTTCTTTTGCTGCGAATTGCAGGTTTAAGTTCATTTCACAGTAATGCACAGTGATCTTCACTGTTCACTGTTTGCCTATGCGCTTGGCAATGTGTTAGAATAGGCCCCTTCATGTCCCAAAAGAAGGTTAACATGGCTTTCTTAGAGGAGGGCTGACGTTTGAATTTCTTTTTCACTGTCTTTTGCTCTCTGGGTCATAGTGATGCATCCATATCTTGTCGTCAGTAACAATTCTCTCTGGAGTAATCTAAGGAAATACTTTTTTACAGAAAGGGTGGTAGATGCGTTGAACAGTCTCCTAGAAGAGGTAGTGGAGACAGAGACGGTGTCTTAATTCAAGAAAGCATGGGATAGGCACGTGGGATCTCTTAGAGAAAGGAAGAGATAATGGTTACTGTTTCAAGTTTATTTAAAATTTCTTATACCGCTTAATCAAACTTCTAGGCTGTGTACAGAGAAAATACCATATCATCAAATTAAAAATTAGTAATGCTAAATAATACCAGGGTATATGACATACAAACTTACTTCAAACAAATGGGAAATGAGCAAGAACTGCAATCTTTGGAGAAAAGAACACAGAGAAGGGAAAAATAATAGGTAGGGATAAAAACAGAGAAGCATTGTTTTAGTCCTTAAAAGGACAGTTATTGTCCAAATGTATCCTGAAACAAGAAGGTTTTTAGCTTGGATTTAAATTGGTTTAGTGCGGACTCTACATGTAAGTAATTGGGGGGTTCTAGAACTCTGCAAGATGGCAGCATCAGCTTAAGCTCTGTGAAAGACTATCATTAAAAGTTCTTTTTTAAGACATTCCATTACATCTTCGGTGGTATTTCTTCCAGTGCCAAGCTCTGTGAATGAGAACTCGATGTGAATACTTCCAATGATCATCTGAAGGTGTGACTTTGCTTGTTAAATTTGAATAGTAAAGACAGATCAGAAGAGGCTTAGTGCTGACAGTGGCAGTTGGACTGTGAGTTATCTTGAAGAAGCAGCCGGCTGATATCAGATGATTCAGAAGAGGCTTAGTGCTGACTGCGGCGGTTTGACTGTGAGTTAATTTTAAGAAGTAGTCGGCTCTAGGGGGGCGTGGCCTGATCGCCACGGAAAACACACAGATGGCGTAACGGCTCCTCTTGCACACGCCTAATTCAAATAAAACTGTGCTTTTATATTTGTTTTTTTTTACACAGTCTATTATATTTTTGCTGCCAGAACCCTCAACTCATCTCAGACGAGTAACCCAGACACCCGATGTCCCGGATGAAGGTGTCGCTCATATCCTGGGTCATGCCGAGGTCGTAAATGCGCCAGTTGTACGGGACCTTCGCTTAAATCCCAGCGAAACCGGCACAAAATAAAAAAAAATCGGCACAAACTAAAAAGAACAAAAAAGGAAAAGAAAACTTCTCCAGCGCTGCTCAGCAGTAAGAGGCCTGAGATCTCCAGACTCCTGATGTCCCGGATGAACGTTTTGTTCATGTCTTATGCCATGGTGGAATCGTAAGTGCGCCAGAGATGTGAGACCTTCACCTCCATGCCTCCTGGAATTTTAAACTCCGGCGAAACCGACACAAATTTTAAAAAAATAACAATACAAAAAAAAAAACAAAAAAACCAGCACAAATAAAAAGGAAAAAAAAAGGGAAAGAAAATTTCTCCAGCGCTGTTCAACAGTAAGAAACCTGAGATCACGAACATCCCATCAAATACAGGAGTTATTGGAGCTGCTCAGAAGTATATACTCATTTTCAGATGTGCTCAACATCACAACATGATCTCATTTGGATTTGCTTCACTTGAGTGACTTTGAACCAGCCTTGGTTACCAGAGATCTCTCTCCCCTGCAGGAAGCTTGCTGCATTCCTTTGAACCTGTATATCACAGGTATATTTGCGGCTGTGGGTAGAAGAGAGTGTGCCTAAGAATAAATCTTATTCAAACTATTTCTGACTCACCTACAGAGCTTTCTCGTATATGTGTAGCAGTTTTAAAGTACGCATCAGATAGGAATGCCGGTAAGATCGGCGAAAACACCTAAACATAAATCATCCTGCTCAGTGCTTAAAATGGCGACGTCACCGACTCCAACTCTAACCTCGCCACAATGGGGTGATTGGGCCCAAGAAATTTCAAAAATGGTCACCGCAGCCCTAGAAGATAAATTTCTTAAATTACAGTTGGCTGTAGACTGTATTAAGGTAAAATTATGGTCTTACCTGTTAATTTTCTTTCCTTTAGAAGCAGCAGATGAATCCAGACTAGTGGGTATAGCTCACATCGACCAGCAGGTGGAGATAGAGAACTGATTAACAGTTGGCCTTAAAGCCTGGTGTTCTTTCTGTTGATTCAGTTATGCACTTTGCCCAAGCATCCCGAAAGGAGAATGAGCCACAACAAAACTCCATTCCAGTAGAAAATGCTTCCTTCTCTTCTTAATATTATCCGTTAATGTAGGTTTTTTGTTTTTTTTTTTCTTTTTCAAAGAAATCATACACTTACCAACCATAGCCTCAACTAAACCCATCAACTGACCACCCTACACACCCACCGTGCAATTGGGGAGGGGCTCTGGATTCATCTGCTGCTTCTAAAGGAAAGAAAATTAACAGGTAAGACCATAATTTTACCTTCCATAGCAAAGCAGCAGATGAATCCAGACTAGTGGGATGTAGCAAAGCAAACTCAAACTGGGTGGGACGCCAATGCTGCCTCTGCCAGTACCGCAGCGCCAAAACTCGCTTCTGCACGGGCCGCTACATCTAACCGATAATGCTGTGAAAAAGTATTTCCCGACGACCAAGTGGCCGCCCGGCAAATCTCCTCTAAAGACATCCCCCCGGACTCCGCCCAAGATGTCGCCAAAGCCCGAGTGGAATGAGCATGAAGGTGCACCGGTACCTTCTTCCCTGACAACACATACACCGACGCAATAGTGTCCTTGACCCAACGCGCAATGGACGCTTTAGACGCCGCCATCCCTTTGTTTTTACCCGCGAATGCCACAAAGAGATGGTCCGACCGACGAAAATCATTCGTCACTCCCAAATAATGGAGAAGCATACGGCGTACATCTAGAAGCCGTAAAGACAAAAACCGTTTCCCCCAATCCTCCCTCCGGAAGGATGGAAGGAACAAACTCTGGTTCACATGAAAGGAGGAAATCACCTTCGGCAGGAAGGACGGCACCGTACGCACCGACACCCCCGAATCCGAAAAACGCAAAAAGGGGTCTCTGCAAGAAAGCGCCTGCAGTTCCGATACTCGCCTTGCTGAAGCCATCGCCACCAAAAAAACTGTTTTCAGTGTGATATCTTTCAACGTGGCCGCTGACAGGGGCTCAAAAGGTGCCCCCTGCAACTTCCCAAGGACGAGTTTAAGATTCCATGGTGGACAAATTCGCTTTACCGGTGGGCGGATATGGTGAACCCCCTTGAGGAAACGCACCACGTCCGGCTGCGACGCAAGAGCCGAGCGATCCACCCGGCCCCTGTAACAGGCAATGGCCGCCACCTGAACCCTTAAAGAGTTATAGGCTAATCCTTTCTCGACGCCCTCCTGCAGGAAAGCCAGAATCGCCGGCAGAGAAGCCTTGAAGGGCGCCACTCCCTGGCGACCGCACCATGCCTCAAAAATCCTCCAGACTCTCGCATAGGAGGCTGACGTCGAAAGTTTCTTAGCTTTAAGCAGGGTGGCAATCACCCGCTCGGAATAGCCCTTCTTTTTTAGCCGTGCCCGCTCAATAGCCAGGCCGTAAGACCAAAGCGGGCCGGATCTTCCATCCAAATCGGACCCTGAGACAGTAAGTCCGGAGTGACCTGGAACGTTACCCGCTCGCCGACTGAAAGCTGCATCAGATCTGCGTACCACGGCCGACGCGGCCAATCCGGAGCCACCAGGATGACTCTGCCGCGAAAGCGAGAGATGCGCTGTAACACTCGACCTATCATGGGCCAAGGCGGGAACACATACAGAAGGGAATTCGGAGGCCACGGGAGAGCCAACGCGTCCACCCCCTCCGATCCCTTTTCCTTGCGTCTGCTGAAGAACCGAGGCAACTTCGCATTGTGGGACGAGGCCATGAGATCCATCTCCGGCAACCCCCATCGACGGACTAGCAGGCCGAACGCTCGAGCAGATAACTCCCACTCGCCCGGATCCAGAAGATTTCTGCTGAGAAAGTCCGCTTGCACGTTTTCGTGACCTGCAATGTGCGCCGCCGACAGAAGCGGAACATGCCTCTCCGCCCATCGAAACAAAGTTCTTGCCTCTTCTGCCAACTGCGGACTCCGGGTGCCCCCTTGCCGATTGACATAGGCGACTGCCGTAACACTGTCTGAAAAGATTCTGGTCGGCTTGTCCTGAATCAGTGACTGAAAAGCCAGCAGCGCCAGTCTGACCGCTCTTAACTCCAACAAATTGATGGGCCACTGGGTCTCCTGGAAGGACCACATCCCCTGCACTGACGCTTGCAGGCACTGGGCCCCCCATCCTCGCAGACTGGCATCCGTTGTGACCACCACCCAGTCCGGCGTGGCTAACGGCATGCCCCTCCAAAGATGCAAATCGTGGAGCCACCACTGCATGCTGCGAGCTGCTCGCCGACTCCATTGGAGACGCACATTGTAGTTCAGAGAAGCGGGGGACCAGCGAGAGAGCAGAGACTGTTGTAAGGGCCTCATGTGGCTCCGCGCCCAGGGTACCACCTCCAGAGTCGCCACCATGGAGCCCAGCACCTGAACATAATCCCAAACTCGAGGTCTGGCCGACCCGAGAAGTAGGCGAATCTGAGCCTGCAATTTCTCCCCCCGGTCTCGGGGTAGGAATACCTTCCCCTGAGCCGTGTCGAACCGCACCCCTAGATGCACCAACGACTGCGATGGGGACAGACAACTCTTGGGAAAGTTGACGATCCACCCCAACGACTGGAGGAGAGAGATCACTCGCTGAGTAACCGCCACACTCTCCCGTCTGGACGAGGCGCGGATTAACCAGTCGTCTAAGTAAGGGTGAACCCGAATCCCTTCCTTGCGGAGAAAGGCGGCTACTACCACCATGACCTTGGAAAAGGTGCGGGGAGCCGTTGCCAAGCCAAAGGGCATTGCCCGAAACTGAAAATGTTGGCCTAGAATCGCAAACCGCAGATACCGCTGATGCGGAGGCCAGATTGGAATATGTAGGTACGCTTCCTTGAGATCGAGGGACGTGAGGAACTCTCCCGGCCTTACAGCCGCAATAACTGAGCGCACCGTCTCCATCCGGAAATGGCGAACACTGAGAAATTTGTTGACTCTTTTGAGATCCAGCACCGGCCTGAAAGACCCCCCCTTCTTCGGTACAATGAAGTAAAGGGAATATATACCGCTGCCGACCTCCTCCGGGGGCACCGGTATCACTGCCCCTAGCTCGAGCAGCCCCTGAAGAGTCAATCTGACCGCGTCTCCCTTGGCCGCCCCATTGCACGGGGACACCAAGAAAGAATCTACGACGGGAGAGGCGAACTCTAACTTGTACCCTTCTTGTATAATGTCCAACACCCACTGATCCGACGTGATCGTGGCCCACTCCGCCCGGAACTCCGAAAGCCGGCCCCCTAAGGGCAAGGCGGAGGGAGCCAAGCCCCCGTCATTGTGGAGTGCGAGTGGCTGGGGTACGTGTTGACTGTCCCGAAGAGGGTCTCGTCGTACGAAAGGAACCCCTCTGCTGAAACCTTGGTCTCGAAGCAGAGGACGCACCAGATGCTGATCTGAAGAAAGGCTTACCCGCCCTGGATCTCCGGACATCCCTGAAGCGTGGTCTAGACGATGAGGGCCTCACCGGGGGCCTAGCCCTATCCTCCGGTAAACGTTGAGTTTTGGTATCCCCAAAATCCTTCACCAGCTTATTTAAATCTTCTCCAAACAATAAACCCCCTTTAAAAGGGAGTCTCACCAGCCGAAGCTTAGAAGCTGCATCGGCCGCCCAATGCCGTAGCCATAAGGATCTGCGAGATACCACTGACAGAGACATCTGCTTAGCAGACGCCCTAATAATATCATATAAGGAGTCGGCTAAATAAGCCAAGCCAGACTCCAAATCTGCCAGCTCCGAGGGAACAGAACCCCCAGACTCCATTAAAGTATCTGACATGACCTGCGACCACTGCAGACATGCTCGCGCCGCATAAGAGCTGCAGATTGCGGCCTGCAAGGTAACTGCCGCTACCTCAAAGGACATTTTTAAGGAAGATTCAATCTTCCTATCCTGCGCATCCTTCAATGTCACACCCCCTTCCACCGGTAAGGTAGTCTTTTTAGTTACGGCTGCCACCAAAGCATCCACCCTGGGTAATCTAAACTTATCTAGTTCAGAAGGGTCAACCGGATACAAGAGCCGCATGGCTTTTGTCACTCTTAAACCGGCCTCTGGCGTATCCCATTGCGCCGAGATCAGCTCATGCATGGCCTCATGCACCGGAAAAGACTTGGGGGGTCTCCGTGTACCGGCCATCAGGGGATTACCTGATACCGCAGTATCTGCCTGAGAAATATTCAGCCCCTGTAAAGCTTTCGAAATCAAGGAAGAAAGTTCTTCTCTATGAAACAAACGTAGAGCGGACGGGTCATCCACTTCTTGACCCGGGGGATCCCCTGTATCCCAGTCCAGGACCTCCCCCTCCTCCAAGGATTCCGGAAGAGAAAAAGGGGATCTAGGCAGAATCTCCTCTGCTTCCGCGGTCGCAATCCTGCGCTTCTTTGCTAGCAGCGACCGCCCCGGCGAGCTCACCGTGCCCTCAGCCGGCCTGCCTGTCCCACCAGGCACCACCGCCGACGTCGAGGGCACTGGAAGGGACACATCGACCCCCGGCCCCGGCGGGACGGGCTGCGCACCCTGCAACAAAAATGCCCGGTGCAGCAGCATAACAAATTCTGGAGAAAAAGAACCAAACGGAAGCGCCGCTGACTCGCCCTGAGCCGCACCGGGGAGCGGGGCTGCGACGGCCGCTGGTGCTCCCGACTCCCCCGCCGCCGCTGGACTCCCCACTGCCACGGAAGCGCCCCGCAGCTCCGACTCACCCTCGTGCTCCGGGGACATCTCCCTTGCCTCACTGACCCGGGCAATAGCAAGCTCACAAGCCTGCATGAAGGCATCTTCTGCCGGTGGAGCCTCACACTCGGCCGAGCACAGGCCTGACCGTGTTCTGCGCGCCCCACAGCGCGAACACCGGCGACCTGCCTCCTTTGACATCCTGCGTTCCAGCACGGCGTTTTCTTTTTTTTTTACACGCGGCGAACGCCGCCGACTGCCGACTCCGCCCCCCAACCACCCCTACACGCCGGCACGCGAAACCCAAGCAACGAGGCAGGGAAAACACTCACCACTTCGCTCCCACGATCGCATACGCCAGGACACGGCTGGTAAGTGTACTGAAGGCAAAAATGCAAAAATTGCAAAAGCTCAGCACTAAACAGGAAGTCGACTGGGTTTTTTTTTTTTTTTTTTTTTGTACTGGAATGAAGACAGACGACCCCTGCAGGACCAATCAACCCCTCAATCACCCGGAGGGGAGGGTGGAGCAGGGACCTGGGAGGGCCCAGGTGTAACTCCTAAAGCCGGCACCACTCAGCCAGGCACCCCTGTCCTACTGAAGAGACTGAGTCTCAACAGAGGAAGGCCCCCGAACACCAATATCTCCTGCAGCAGCTAGAATCCAGGAGCTAGTGGGCTAGCTCAGTCCCTGCTGGGAGATAGAGCAAAACTGAATCAACAGAAAGAACACCAGGCTTTAAGGCCAACTGTTAATCAGTTCTCTATCTCCACCTGCTGGTCGATGTGAGCTATACCCACTAGTCTGGATTCATCTGCTGCTTTGCTATGGAACGATCGTTTTGAAGCACATGCTGGGCGTATTGCAGCAGTGGAGCAAAGGGTGTCTAAAAATGAAGATGCAACATTGCAAGATCGCGAAAATGTGATTGCCTTGCAAAATCAAGTGGCAACATTGACAACACGTTTGGATGACCAAGAAAATCGTCAACGCCGCAATAATCTACGAGTTGTGGGGCTACCTAATCTCCGTGTTGATCAAGATCTATACCATTTTTTTCAGATTTGGCTCCCAAAACAACTTGGCCTGGTGACCCCTGTGACTGGTTTTCTATGCGAGCGGGCACACCGCTTAGGCCAACGTATGGAGGATAACAACCCCTCGCGAACAGTAATTGCTAGATATATTAACTGGAAAGACAAAGAACTCATCATGCAAGCCTTTCGGAAACATTGTCGACTTGAATATGAAGGTCAAAAATTACTATTATTTAATGACTACTCCTTACATGTATCCACCCTTCGCAAGGCAATGGTGCCACTATGTTCCACGCTTCATCGTCGGGGAGTGAGGTTCGCACTTGTGTACCCGGCATCTTTACGCATATGGAGAGATGGGAAACCACATACATTCACAGACAAAGTAGCCGCACAACTATTTATAGACTCTATGTCTGAGACTATGATCAATAATACCCCAACGATTTAACTCTACTTGTCATCAGTCGTGCAGTTTTCTTTGAGGTCTCTGTCTGATCAAATCAATTCCAGTTTTGATATTTCAGATTGTGCCAATAAGCTCTTATCTCACTGTACTATGTAATGAAATACATACTTTGTATAGTCTACTAAGTTAAGCACACTAATCTCACATTTTATATTACTGATTAGGTGTGGATTTTGTTAATTGCTTCACATGTGTTATTCTTCTGTGCTCATAGGAGCACCCTTAAAATATTTTAAGATATGCATAATATTATGGTTTACTTCTTTTCTAACCATATATTATGCTGATAATACTGATTTCTTCTTTCTTATTTTAATGCTCTTTCTATTTTTCTTCTTAGACAGGAGTGTCTACCTCACTTTACAAATATATCAGCTATTTTTTCTTGACCAAGGGGATATACTTTATATTTCACCAATGCATATCATATATTATGGCTGACCTATATGTCTTTTCTTTTAATGTGAATGGTCTGAATCATCCCATTAAAAGAAAAAAGATATCTAATTATGTGTTCAACAAACATCCAGATATAATTTTCTTACAAGAAACCCACCTTCCACCCGCTGCTGCCACGAAATTCCAACTAAAGGGATATTCCGCTCATTTATACTCCCCTGCAACTCATCAAAAGAAAAATGGTGTTTCAATATTTCTTAAAGATAAACTCTCTCCCATTATTCATTCAATTAAAACAGACACGGAGGGAAGATGGTGTCTGGTACATGCTGCGTTGCACTCAGTGGATTTTGTTCTTCTTAATATATATGGCCCGGTTAAAGAACACCCGGGTTTTTTTAGAGATATTCAGCTAGCGCTAATTGAATTCGGTTCTTGTTCTCTAATATTGGGAGGGGACTTTAATCAAATCCAAGACTTGTATATTGATAGATCTTCTTCTTGTAAACCTTCCAAATCCAAGTCTTTCACAGCTCTTCAGGCTCTAAATGATGCCTTCTCACTTGTAGATCCTTGGCGATTACTTCACCCGAAAGGAAGAGAATACTCACATTTTTCACCACCACACAATACTTACTCGAGAATTGATTTCTTTCTCATATCCTCTTCTCTCATTCAGGATTTACCAATGCTATTATACATCCAATCTCTCTTACGGATCATGCTGCCATTTCTTTATATATTTCTATCTCGGCTCCACGTAAAAAATCTCCTTCTTGGAGACTGAACAACGCCCTACTTTTAGATGAAGAAACTGTTGAAAAAATTAATTCGTTCACAGTAGAATTTTTTGAAAATAACTCTAAAGACCCTGAAGTTTGTCCTTCCATAGTCTGGGAAGCTTACAAAGCAACCCTTAGAGGTGAATTGATAAAAATTGCCTCTTGGAAAAAAAAAACAGTCCATGATAAAGGAAAAAGAATTAGAAAACTCTATTAAAACATTAGAAATACAACATATGTCTAATCACTTACATGACCAAAATATTCTCCAAAATATCCAAAAACTTAAATATGAATATAATACCTTAGTTTCATGCACAGCCAGACGGGATATCTTCATCTCCAAATCTGGCCATTATATGGGAGATAATCTTATGGGTTGCCCCTTGGCCAGATACCTTAAAATTAAATCCAAAAGATTACATATCACATCTATCCAAAATTCATTAGGACAATTAGTCAAAACCAGATCTTTAATTTCTTCTCAATTTGAAAATTTTTATGCTTCATTATACCAATCTGAATTTGCGGCTTCTGAATCAAATATAGACTCCTTTCTTTCCTCCTTATCTCATCCGACCATATCGGACTCTCTTAAATTGGAACTAGATTCTCCGATAACCATAACAGAAATAGAAGCTGCCATATCTTCCCTACCGACTGGGAAAGCTCCTGGTCCGGACGGTTTCACTAACAAATTTTTTAAACAATTCCGAAACATTTTAGCTCCTCATCTCCTTACATACTATGATTTCTTCCATTCCACTCCAGATAAACAATTTAATTTCACTGAAGCCACCATTGTAGTAATTCCTAAGCCTGACAGAAACGCCACTTTGGTCAAAAACTTCCGTCCTATCTCTCTCCTTAATTTAGATTACAAAATAATGGCAAAATTACTTGCATTAAGACTTACCAAAGTGATTCCACATCTTATACATAAGGATCAAACAGGGTTTATCAAACAAAGATATATAGGAGATAACCTGCGCCTCTTTCACCATATTAATGCTCACGCTAAAACTTTGACAGACCCAATAATAGGCTTAGCTATAGACGCTGAAAAAGCCTTAGATCGAGTGGAGTGGCCTTTTCTTTTCTGTGTCTTGAAATGGTATAACTTTGGCTCATTTTTCACGAAATGGATAGAAACATTATATCACTGTCCCACCGCTCGTATTCTAATTAACAATTCTCTATCCAATAAATTTCCCCTTCACAGAGGCACTAGACAGGGATGTCCTCTCTCACCACTACTGTTCAATTTAGTGTTGGAGCCTCTTCTCTCTGCTATTTGACAAAACCCCTTAATTAACGGTATTCCCTCCTCTGATCGAAACTTTAAATTAGCAGCCTATGCTGATGATGTCTTAATTTTTCTTAGGAACCCTCAATCTTCTCTTCCTCATCTTATAAATATCATCAAACAATACTCCTGATTTTCCGGATATTCTGTCAATTGGGAGAAATCAGAAATCTTTCCTCTGAATAATAACATTCTTCAATCAGATTTGGCTAACTTTCCATTCACATGGTCTAATGAAGCTGTGAAATACTTGGGGATTTTAATACACAAGGTCCTCGCTCAAGATCTTAATATATCTAAAATCAAAAATTTAATTCTTAACACTACATCTCGGTGGTCTCCACTTTATTTGTCTTGGTGGGGTAGGATAGCATCCATCAAAATGACCCTAGCACCTCAAATTAATTACATTCTCTCTATGCTTCCTCTTTTATGCCAGAAATCATTTTTCCATTGGCTAAATAGGAAGCTATCTGAATTTATATGGAACAAGAAAAAACCTCGAATTGCTCTAGCCAAGCTGAAGGCCTCTAAAATTAACGGTGGTCTTAACTTCCCGGATTTCTATCATTATTATATTGCTTCATTAGCTAAATATGGAGCCTACTGGGTTAATGACTCCTTTTCTCAAGACCCTCCTACTTGGTTTGAAATGAAACATAGAAACATAGAAATAGACGGCAGATAAGGGCCCACGGCCCATCTAGTCTGCCCACCTTAATGTCCCTCCCCTACCTTTGCCCTGTGAATAGATCCCATGTGCCGATCCCATTTGGCCTTAAAATCAGGCACGCTGCTGGCCTCAATCACCTGTAGTGGAAGACTATTTCAGCGATCAACCACTCTTTCAGTGAAAAAGAATTTCCTGGTGTCACCTCGTAGTTTCCCGCCCCTGATTTTCAACGGATGCCCTCTTGTTGTCGTGGGACCCTTGAAAAAGAAGATATCTTCCTCCGCCTCGATGTGGCCCGTAAGATACTTGAACGTCTCGATCATGTCCCCCCTCTCTCTGCGCTCCTCGAGCGAGTATAGCTGTAATTTGTCAAGCCGTTTTTCGTATGGTAGATCTTTGAGTCCCGAGACCATCCGGGTGGCCATTCTTTGCACCTGGAGTGTTTTCTATGCAAACCTCTACACATCTCCTGCTTACTAACGATATCAATACCTAGACATTTGAGAAAGTATTCTCTGTTGAATTCAACGCAGCATGCTCTCCATCATTTAGATAATATAGCTGAGATCTCAATTAGTGTAAGCCCACTCATGTCTCTTTGGAATAATCCCAAAATCCAAAACCATGGCAAATCCCTTTCATGGAAACGGTGGCAGCGAGCAGGTATATGGTTTGCTCATCAATTGTCTATTCTCACTACGTCAATTCCTTTTGATATACTCTGCTCCAAATACCTGTTGCCTTCCTCTGCCTATTCACAGTGGATCTCACTTATTGAAGTGCTGTCTTCTGTGCATATACGGTATGACTTCATGTCTTCCAAAAACACTATCTACCATTGGTCTTTATGGTCTCTATCAAAAGGAAAAGCTATATCTTTTTTCTATAATATTCTGAGAGATCATTTATTCACTTTTTCATATCAATCTATGAAACACTGGGATAATATACTCACCATTCCGCTATCTGACATTGATTGGGAACTCTTTTGGTCTTCAACAAACCGCCCACTTCTATCTTCTAGAGTTTCACAATCAATGTTCTTTATTATGTGGAATGCAATATGGACCCCATTTCGCATGTGGAAAGCCAACTTAAAACTTGACTCTATTTGCTGGAACTGCTTGAAAGAGGAGGGAACTCTTGATCATATGTTTTTTCATTGTACTTTAGTCCGCTCTTTTTGGACCCAAATTTGGAATACCATACAATCTATCACTAACTGCTCAGAAGAAATTTCTATGGACATTATAATCCTTCGATCTCAACATCCCTGCTTCGCGCAATCAAAATGTCCTCCTAAACTCATTGATACCATGATTGTGACTGCTCTCATGCACATTCTGAAAAATTGGAAATCATTTTCGTTATTAGATTATATGTTTTGGTGGAACTCACTATGTATGTATCATAGACTTGAATCATATGCATATGAGAGTAAAATCACACTCCGAATCTCCATGAATTTAAAAAGCAAGAAATCACCCTGGTCATTTTTAGATTCATATGTACGCTCTGCTTTGTAGACACTCCTGTCTTCCCTTCCTTTTCTCCACCTTTCCTCTTTCTTTCCTTTCTCTTTTTATTTTTACTCTGTCTTCTTTCATCTTTTATCTTTTTCTCATACAGTCTTCACAAACAACTCCATTACTCTGAGCTTTTCTTAATACTATGGTCCTTTATAATTAATTTTATATTTATAGATCATATATATATATATACAAAACGTTATCTTATTCTTATGTATTTGAATTGCTCCTTGTATTTTTCAAAATACTCAATAAAAATTTATTTAACTTAAAAAAAACCAAAAAAACCTTGTTACCCACTCATATAAACCTCTCGTTGATTCATGGTGCTATGTCCATACTGAGTCCATTCCAATGATGAATTTCTACAGGTTTCACTCCCTCTGCCCAAAGAAAGCGAACTACTGCACGTTGTTCTTCGATGGTGCAATCTTGAAATGGATTGTCCATGTTACTGCATTGTGTGTGTACAAACTATCCAATGGGCAATGTACAAGCACATATATTCCATTTTGCTAGCTGCTCTGGTTATCGCGTAATTTACCAATATCCTTTAATTTTTGATTTGTCATTGTATCTAGAAATTTAAAATGCCAGGCCATGTTTGGACTCCAGCACTGAGTATATGGAGCTGGCATAAACATAGTTGGCTAATTGTGATATTAAGCACTTAACCAGCTATGATGAACCACATAAAGATAGGTTTGCATTTTATGCAGTTATCTTACCCCTCCTTTTACAAAACCGTAGCACGGTTTTTAGCGACGGTCGCGGCGGTAACAGCTCCATAGAAACATGATGGCAGATAAAGGCCAAATGGGCCACCCAGTCTACACATCCACAGTAACTATTATCTCTTCCTCTCTCTAAGAGATCCCACATGCCTATCCCATGCTTTCTTGAATTCAGACACAGTCTCTGTCTCCTCCACCTCTTCCAGGAGACTGTTCCACACATCTACCACCCTTTCTGTAAAAAGTATTTCCTTAGATTACTCCGGAGCCTATCACCTCTTAACTTCATCCTATGCCTTCTCATTCCGGAGCTTCCTTTCAACTGAAAGAGACTTGACTCATGCGCATTTACATCACGTAGGTATTTAAACGTCTCTATCATATCTCCCTTCTTCCGCCTTTCTTCTAAAGTATACAGATTGAGATCTCAAAGTCCAACCCTCACCATGAACATCATAGCTGTTACCGCCGCGACTGGCGATACAAACCACACTATGGTTTTGTAAAGGGGGGGGGGGAGGTTTAGTCAGTTAATTACTTAAAATCAGCACTTAGCCTGCTAAATGTAAATTCCACCCTTGGAATGCCCCCCCCCCCCAAATAGCTTGGGTGCTACCTGGACATATTCAGCAGCACTATTCAGTTAAGTGCCACTGAAAATATCTGGTTAGCCCTGGACAGGTGATTTAAATGGCCAGGACCTCTTTTAGCTCATTTAAATCATTTTAAACTTCAGACCCATAACTTCTATAAAGAGATGGCTAGTGTTAGGTAGCAAAGAATTTGTAAATATTGATAAGTCTAGTAATTTGTGTACATATGTGGATACATACACACATAAAAGACTATTTACCGTTTACACAGTATTTCCATTAAGTAAGCCTCAAGAAGCGATGGCGTGTATTTTGCAGTTAGGCGTTCACATGGGCAGAATTTGGGCAAAGCATGGGCAGGGTGCACATTTACATGTGTAGATTATAAAATAAGCATTTTTAGCTGCAAACTAGGTGTGCATAGGTTGGTTTACACTAGTATACTATAAAGAACAGTAGATGTGTACTTTTTTTTTACAGATTAGGCTTCAAATAGACATTTTCCTAGTATCCAAATCTAGGAACCTCTTTATAGATCTACCCTCTATGTGCCTTGCTATTTACCACTATACATATCAATTCAGATTTTATGTAATAAATGCATACATCGCAACTTTGCCCCTGAAATATCTATATTTGGCATCTCCATACCTTGTGCTGCCTTGACGTCACCTATATAACATAATAACAGTTTATATACCGCAGGACTGTGAAGTTCTATGTGGTTTACAATGATTAAAAGATAGTACAGAATGAGTGAACTTAACAGAGTTAAAAGCTAGTGATTAACAGCTCTAGGGATCAGTTATTGTGCCTATATGGCTATGAAATCTTTAAAAAAGGCCTTTTCCATGTGTAAAACTGGTGTTAAATGAGGAAAAAGCTTTCTAAAATTATCCCCTAATGTACTTATTGTCATGCCTTAAGAGATATCACTCCTATCTCATTTCAGTTTGCCTCATGATCCTAGACCAATGGTCCAAGGCCAAAAAATTACAACCTCACTGACCTGTGTGATGTAAGAACTACTGATCGTCCAGTTTTGATGATGTCAAGGATTAAGTTCCAAAGGAAGCGGCGAGCCTTGGGGTCCATGCCTGTAGTTGGTTCATCCTATAAACATGGCAAAAGAATACATCTTATTCTACTCCTCTAGAAATTAAATTCCATAATTTTTAAACTTAGAATTTTGTTTTACTTTGCATGAAACATGATGAAGCCCTGCAGATGGTTGGGAAGGAGAGGGAGGATAGGGAGAGTTGGGATATGATGGTTAATATAGGTAATTTGATACTTTTGTATTTATTAAGAAATAAGTTATATAACAAATTAATGTATTGCTTTATGTATGAATATATAAACTGAATGTTTTTAATTGCATCAATTTATAATAAAGTAAAAAATAAAAATACATTTCTTCACTCAACATGTAATTAAGTTCTGTAATTCACTGCCAGTGAATGTGGTAAAAGCAGTTAGCTTAGCAGAGTTTAAAAAAAAGGTTTGGACAAGTTCCTAAAAAGTTTCAAGTTTATTAGGTTTTTACCGCATATCAAGGTTATCTAAGCGGTTTTACAATCAGGTACTCAAGCATTTTCCCTATCTGTCCTGGTGGGCTCACAATCTATCTAACGTACCTGGGGCTATGGAGGACTGAGTGACTTGCCCAGGGCACAAGGAGCAGCGCGGGGTTTGAATCCAAAACCCCAGGGTGCTGAGGCTATAGCTCCATCCACTGTGCCACACACCATAAACCACACACTGTACCAAAAACCATTATTAAGATGGACTTGGGAAAATCCACTACTTATTCTTGGGATAAACAGCATAAAATCCATTTTTAAAAAAAATATTTGTTGATTGAGAATGGCAAACGGTCCAGACAAGCCAGTACAACCAACAATGTAACAAGAGCAATATAGGAGATTTTACTCTTTTGGGATCTTGCCAGGTACTTGTGACCTGGATTGACCCCTCTTAGAAATAGGATTCTAGGCTTGATGGACCTTCAGTTTGTCCAATTAAGGTGATGCTTATGTACCTAAGTAGCGAAATCTAATTTCTCACCAGAAAGGTAAAGGATGGAAGAGTTAGGAGTACAATTACATTTAGACTCTTTTAGCCTATTAGGGAAATCTTATTTCTCACCAGAAAGATGAAAGAAGGGTAGCCAATCAGAGCAATGGCAGTGGATAGCTTCCTCTTATTTCCACCACTGTAAGTACCAACTGGTTTGTTTGCATATTTGGTTAACTCCAGCTTCTCTAGAGCCCACTTCACCACCTGAAAAACAAAATAATCCAAGCAGTTGCCATATTTTGTTAGTGTGCTTCAGAACAAGGTTTGCAGAAACTCCCCATGGGAGCCAAATAGTTAGAACAATTGCTACTTTATTACCTGAACAGGTTCCAAAGAAACTACGGTTTTACTTTTGTACGTGTGTGAAGTGTTCGAGAAGAATATAAAGTAAAGTTACCTTGGCAAATATATTTCTTGACTGTTAATATTTACAGACATGAGGAAGAACCTAGTCATAATGTGCGGCAGAGTTAGGTCCAGGGAAGAGTGTGAGGACCTGCAAAGGGACCTGGACAAGCTGGAAGACTGGGCAAACAAATGGCAAATGTGCTTTAACGTGGAAAAATGCAAGGTCATGCATATAGGGAAAAAGAACCCGTTATTCAACTACAAATTGGGAGGGGCATTGTTGGGAGATAGCAGACTAGAGAGAGACTTGGGTGTGCTGGTGGATGCATCACTGAAGCCATCTGCACAGTGCGCAGCAGCCTCAAAAAAAGCCAACAGGATGCTGGGCATCATAAAGAGGGGCATAACAACCAGGACGCGGGAAGTCATCATGCCATTGTATCGAGCGATGGTGCGTCCACATTTGGAATACTGCGTTCAGTATTGGTCGCCGCACCTCAAGAAAGACATGGCGGTACTTGAGAGAGTCCAAAGGAGAGCAACGAAACTGGTAAAAGGGCTGGAACACTGCCCATACGCTGAGAGGTTGGATAGGCTGGGGCTCTTCTCTCTGGAATAAAGGAGGCTCAGGGGAGATATGATAGAGACCTTCAAGATCATGAGGGGCATAGAGAGGGTGGATAGGGACAGATTCTTCAGACTGAGGGGGACAACAGGTATGAGGGGGCATTCGGAGAAACTGAAGGGAGATAGGTTCAAAACAAATGCAAGGAAGTTTTTCTTCACCCAAAGGGTCGTGAACATTTGGAATGCGCTACCGGAGGAAGTGATCAGGCAGAGTACGGTACATGGATTCAAACAGGGATTGGATGGATTCCTGAGGGATAAAGGGATCGTGGGATACTGAGAGAGGTGCTGGGATGTAACACAAGTATAGAAAGCTAACCAGGTAATAAGTATAGAAAGCCAACCAGGTCGTGCATGGGAAAGACCAGAGGGTGAGGACTTTGATGGGAAGATAGGACTTTAATGAGAAATCAAGGTGGAAAGGGGCCCCTTCTGGTGATTCAGACAGGTCGTGACCTGTTTGGGCCGCCGCGGGAGCGGACTGCTGGGCAGGATGGACCTATGGTCTGACCCGGCGGAGGCACTGCTTATGTTCTTATAATTTACATTAAGCTAGTCCAATAAAAAAGGTATTAATTTTTCCCTTTAAGATTTATTTTATTTCTACATATTACTTTGAAGAATTAACTAACACGGCTACCACACCATTTCACTCAAGATCGAACATATGGCCGCATGAAAAGGCAAATGAGCAAACTTTTAGAAAAGAAGCCAAACTGAACACTCACCTTTATTTTCTGTTTTCTGATCTAAGGAAGATGGGGTTACCTTCAAAAGCTAATCATAAACTACATTAAGTTAGTCCAATAAAAAAGGTATTTTTTTTCCTTTATGTTTTTGGGATTTTTAAAAAAAAATTATTCTTTATTGGTTGCCAAATTTACATTACCAAAACTTGGTGACAACCAAGAAATTCCTGAAATAACCAAAATACATAGAAAATGAATAATCATTTTTCGCCCACAACATAAAGGCAATATGATCCAAAAATTAGGGAAAAAATATCTCATTTAATCTATATAAGGACATTGCAAGGTCGTCCCGAGACCCTTTCCCAGCCAGTCAACAGCGAACGTGTGGAATTTACACTTTGACATTAATTTCTTCCCTAGCCATTAGAAATTCTTCAAGCTGCTTAGGGTCAAAAAACTGAAATTGTTTGCCTTCATAAACAATATAACAATTACAAGGAAAACACAAAATTTGCAGAAATAGCCCGAACTCTAGTTGTAAGGGCCAGGAAGGCTTTTTGCCTTATCTGTGCATCTCTTGCCAAATACTCTTATTTTAGACTAGTGGTTCCCAACCCTGTCCAGGGGACCCCCAGCCAGTCGGGTTGTCAAGATATCCCTAATGAATATGCATGAGAGAGATTTGCATACCTGTCAGTTCCATTATATGCAAATCTTTCTCATACATATTCATTAGGGATATTTTAAAAACCCGACTGGTTGGGGATTCCCCATGACAGGGTTGGGAACCACTGTTTTAGACCCTAGGAACTGGGAGTCCAAATGTCTAAAGGGAAACTTCAGTACAGTACTGTTGTCTAGTTCAAAGGCAAAGGAAACCAGTAATGTAGTTCTAAGAGTAACCACTTCCAAAGAGGATTCCAAAATGGCAGTGAGTCCTAAAGCTTCTTCTCTCCCATCTCAGGGATAACCTAACTCCTCTGACCTTGAAGGTATTCAGCTTGCGTAATAGGAGGGAGTGCCTCCAATGGCATCCCCAGGACTTCCACCAAGAATTTCTTAAACATATCCATAGCTGGATATGGAGATTTAGGAAAATTTAAGTCTTAAATTAAATCGGCTCGATTGATTTTCAAGGTACCCTTAAGCGTTTTGCAATATAATTTCTATCTTTAACTAACGAGGATTCACAAGTCTCCACAGCCCTTAAAGAGTCCATTTCTTGTCGATGTTGAGTAGCAATCTGTGCATGAACTACCACTGCATCAGAAATATTTTTCAAATTAACAGTATTTTGTCTTACTTCTTTTAATAGAGAAGACTGCATGACATTAATGGCATCCCACAGTGATTCTAGAGTCACAACGGCTGGTCTTAACATCTCTTGCTTCTCTGAAACCAAAGATACCCGGGTCTTAGCTTTCATAAGATTACTCACTGTTCCTGACCCAAGGTTTTGGAAGCAGCTTGTATCAGTTGTTCTTCTTCCTCTGGAGTAAACTCTAAACTCCTAGCAGTCCGCCCCCACCCCCTCCTTGCTCGCAGGGGCTATCATCCTGTATGGGTTCCTCTACGGAATGCTGGTCTGCTGGTGAACTTTCACCCAGGTGCGGAGGAGCCCCGTTCAAACTGCTGCCTGAAGCTAAAGTCCTGGACACGACTGAAGGAGAAGAGGTCACCGGTCCCACTGGAGCTTGGAAGTAGTCAAGAGTAGACTCATTCCTGGAGTGCATGGTGCCACCGGGGGAGGCTCCTGTGCTTTTCCTCTCCTCTTCCCCATCGAAAAAATGAAAGGGAAGCAAGGTATAGTAGGCTAAACTTGAACAAAACACCGAGCGCTGCTCATATTCCCTTGCAATACAGCTTTTCAGCGTGCCTCTACAGAGCAACCTTTCAGCACGTCCTTTCACCACCACACCATTTTGGATCTCTTTGAGCAGCCTTTATGTTTTTGTTTTATTTTTACACCTTACCTACAGACATGCAAAAAGTGTTAAAGTCTTCCACACTCCTTTGCTATTTCTTGATGCTGAAGGCCAAAGGAAAACATGTTATACAAACTTCATAACAATGATGATTGTGAAAAACTTTTTAGTGAGATTTATACCAAGTTTTTCTGCTGGAGCCTGTAGCAGTGAACAGATGAATATATCTGTACACTCTGCAAACTTACTTGAAACCTTTGCTTCTTACCCTCTCCTCATCTTTCCATGGAATCCCACGCAGACGGGTATAAAGCTCCAGGTGTTCTTTGGCAGTTAGTTCATCAAACAGTGCATCAAACTGTGGACAATAGCCAATACTCTGCTGGACCTGCAGAAGCTCCTTCAGGATGCTGTGGTAAAATATGATCTGGCTTTAGCGCCACCTGTGGACACTCAGTCTCTAGTCATGCTATTTAGCCATGATTTTACACAGTCACTCAATAACTCATCCAAAGGGCAACTCTATAACCAAGTACAGCACAGTTACTTACCGTAACAGGTGTTATCCAGGGACAGCAGGCAGATATTCTTGACTGATGGGTGACGGCACCGACGGAGCCCCGGTACGGACAATTTTAGAGTGATTGCACTCTAAGAACTTTTTAGAAAGTTCTAGCTCGGCCGCACCGCGCACGCGCGAGTGCCTTCCCGCCCGACAGAGGCGCGCGGTCCCTCAGTTAGTATAAGCCAGCTAAGAAGCCAACCCGGGGAGGTGGGTGGGACGCAAGAATATCTGCCTGCTGTCCCTGGATAACACCTGTTACGGTAAGTAACTGTGCTTTATCCCAGGACAAGCAGGCAGCTATTCTTGACTGATGGGTGACCTCTAAGCTAACAAAAAGAGGGATGGAGGGAAGGTTGGCCATTAAGAAAACAAATTTTGTAATACAGATTGGCCGAAGTGACCATCCCTTCTGGAGAATGCATCCAGACAATAATGAGATGTAAAAGTGTGAACTGAGGACCAAGTAGCAGCTTTGCAGATTTCCTCAATAGGAGTGGAACGGAGGAAAGCTACAGATGTTGCCATTGCTCTGACTCGATGGGCCGTGACAGAACCTTCCAGTGTCAGTCCGGTCTGAGCATAACAAAAAGAAATGCATGCTGCTAGCCAATTAGACAACGTGCGTTTAGAAACAGGACGTCCCAATTTGTTCGGATCAAAGGACAGAAAAAGTTGGGGAACTGATCTGTGAGGTTTCGTACGCTGCAGATAGTAAGCCAGAGCCCTTTTACAATCCAAAGTATGCAGAGCTTGTTCCCCAGAATGAGAATGAGGTTTTGGAAAAAAAACCGGTAGGACAATGGATTGGTTGAGATGGAATTCAGAGACAACCTTAGGGAGAAACTTTGGATGTGTACGCAGAACCACCTTGTCATGATGAAAGACCGTAAAAGGTGGATCTGCAACCAGTGCATGAAGCTCACTGACTCTCCTGGCAGAGGTAAGAGCAATAAGGAAAAGTACCTTCCAAGTGAGAAATTTGAAAGGAGAAGTAGCTAAAGGTTCAAATGGAGGCTTCATTAAAGCTGAAAGAACCACATTGAGATCCCAGATAACCGGAGGGGCTTTAAGAGGTGGTTTCACATTGAAAAGCCCACGCATGAACCTGGATACCAGGGGATGAGCTGAAAGAAGTTTTCCATGGACTGGCTCATGAAAGGCTGCAATGGCACTGAGGTGGACCCTGATGGAAGAGGACTTCAGGCCAGAATCAGACAAAGAAAGAAGATAATCCAACAACGTCTCCACCGCTAGGGAAGTGGGATCAAGATGATGAAGAAGACACCAGGAAGAAAACCTCGTCCACTTTTGATGGTAACATTGAAGAGTGGCTGGTTTCCTGGAGGCATCCAGAATGGAACGAACGGGCTGAGATAAAAGAGTATCAGTCGAATTCAGCCCGAGAGATACCAAGCCATCAGGTATAGAGACTGGAGGTTGGGATGCAGAAGGGTTCCCTGCTGTTGCGTAAGCAGCGAAGGAAACAGAGGAAGAAGAAAAGGTTCCCTGGAACTGAGTTGAAGTAGAAGGGAGAACCAATGTTGCCTGGGCCACCTCGGAGCAATCAGAATCATGGTGGCTCGTTCCCTCTTGAGCTTGAACAAGGTTCTCAACATGAGAGGTAGAGGAGGGAAGGCGTACAGGAACAGATTCGACCAGTCGAGGAGAAAAGCATCTGCTGTTAGACGGTGTGGAGAGTAAAGTCTGGAGCAGAATAGGGGCAGCTGATGATTGTGAGGAGCTGCGAAGAGGTCTATCTGAGGAGTGCCCCATTGATTGAAGATAGAGTGCAGAGTTACGGGATCGAGTGTCCACTCGTGAGGTTGGAGAATTCTGCTGAGTTTGTCTGCTAAGGAATTCTGTTTCCCTTGAATGTATATAGCTTTCAGGAAGAGATGATGATCTATGGCCCAAGTCCAGATCTTCTGGGCTTCCTGGCATAAAAGGCGAGAGCCTGTCCCACCCTGTTTGTTGATGTAGTACATCGCAACCTGATTGTCTGTGCACAACAGAAGGACCTGAGGAAAGAGAAGGTGTTGGAAGGCCTTGAGGGCGTAAAACATCGCTCTGAGTTCCAGGAAATTGATTTGATGTTTCCTCTCCTGGGCTGACCAAAGACCTTGAGTCTGGAACTCGTTCAAGTGAGCTCCCCATGCATACAGGGAGGCGTCGGTGGTGATGACTAGTTGATGAGGAGGCTGATGGAACAGAAGACCTCTGGATAGATTTGAGGATACCAACCACCATTGCAGAGACTGACGAAGAGATGATGTCACAGATATGTGTCGTGAGCAAGGGTCCGATGCTTGGGACCACTGGGTCGCAAGGGTCCATTGAGGAGTGCGCAGGTGAAGACGGGCATGAGGTGTGACATGAACTGTGGATGCCATATGTCCCAAGAGAACCATCATTTGCCTTGCTGAGATGGACGGCAGAGGAAGTACCTGGTGACATAGAGACTGAAGGGTCTGAAGACGATTGGATGGCAGGAAAGCTCTCATGAGGAGTGTATCTAGGATCGCTCCAATGAATTGAAGTCTCTGAGTGGGAATGATATGGGATTTGGGTAGATTGATCTCGAATCCCAGAAGTTGTAGAAACTGGATGGTTTGGTTGGTGGCCAAAAGGACCGCTTGGGCAGAAGTGTCTTTGATCAACCAATCGTCCAGGTAAGGAAATACATGCAGGTGGTGAGAGCGTAGAAAAGCCGCCACCACAATGAGACATTTGGTGAATACCCTTGGAGATGAGGCAAGACCGAAGGGTAGCACCTTGTACTGGTAATGACAATGATTGATCATGAATCGGAGATATGGTCTTGAGGTTACATTGATCGGTATGTGAGTGTAAGCCTCTTTGAGATCGAGGGAGCATAGCCAGTCGTTTTGATTTAGAAGGGGATAAAGGATGGCTAAAGAAAGCATCTTGAATTTTTCTTTTACGAGATGAATGTTGAGATCGCGAAGATCCAGGATGGGTCTGAGATCTCCTGTCTTTTTGGGAACTAGAAAGTAGCGGGAGTAGAATCCCTGCCCCTTTTGATCTAGAGGAACTTCCTCTATAGCGTTCAGAAGGAGGAGGGATTGGACCTCCTGAATAAGGAGGGCTGATTGAGGACTGTTCAAAGCAGACTCTTTTGGCAGGCTTTGAGGTGGGAGAGTCTGAAAGTTGAGAGAGTAGCCGTGGCGGATGATGTTGAGGACCCATTGGTCCGAAGTGATTACTTCCCACCGGCTGAGGAACAGAGAAAGTCGACCTCCTATTGGTTGAGGCAGGAGAGCAGGAATAGGGATACTGGCTATACTGCGGAGAATGAAGTCAAAAGGGCTGTGACTTTTGCTGAGGAGGTTGTTTTACAGCTTGTTGCTGTTGCTGTTGTCTGGGAGGCTGACGTTGCTGTTGTCTCTGACGCCTAGGTTGTTGAGCAGTGGTAGGCAATGGACGGGCTGTGAAACGGCGTTGATAGGCCGATTGCTGCCTGTATGGTCTTGGCGGAGGAGGCTTCTTTTTATTTTTGAGCAGGGTATCCCAGCGCGTCTCATGAGCAGAGAGCTTTTGTGTGGTTGAGTCCATGGAATCCCCAAAGAGCTCATCCCCTAGACATGGGGCATTGGCTAACCGATCTTGATGGTTAACATCAAGCTCGGATACCCGAAGCCAGGCCAAACGACGCATAGCTACTGACATTGCTGTCGCTCTGGATGTAAGTTCAAAAGTGTCATATATGGATCTCACCATAAACTTACGCAATTGGAGAAGAGACGACAAGCATGTGTGAAAAGCGGAATGCTTTCGTGAAGGAAGATATTTCTCGAAAGAAGCCATGGTGGTAAGGAGATGCTTTAAATAAAAAGAAAAATGAAAAGCATAATTACTAGCCCTGTTAGCTAACATAGCATTTTGGTAGAGCCTCTTACCAAATTTATCCATGGCCCTTCCTTCTCTGCCAGGAGGGACAGATGCATATACACTGGCTCCTGAAGTCTTTTTAAGGGTGGATTCGACAAATAAGGATTCATGTGGTAGTTGAGGTTTGTCGAACCCAGGAATGGGAATTACCTTATATAGAGAATCCAGTTTACGTGGGGCCCCTGGGACAGTTAAAGGAGTCTCTAAATTCTTATAGAAAGTTTCCCTCAGGATGTCATGAAGGGGAAGTTTCAAAAATTCCTTTGGAGGCTGATCAAAATCAAGGGCATCCAAAAAAGCTTTAGACTTTTTGGATTCAGCCTCCAAAGGAATGGACAAGGACTCACACATCTCTTTCAAAAAACTAGAGAAAGAGGAAGTGGCCTGTTTGGAGGATGGGTCAGGGACAGCCGAATCCTCCTCCTCTGAGGAACATTCTCCTTCAGAAAGAAAGGGTTCCTCTGAGTCTCCCCACAGATCAGGGTCCCTTACATGGGAAGAATGGTCCCGAGACTCAGGTGTCGACGTTTGCATGTGTCGGGTTTTGCGTATCGACTTACCCGACCTCATCGATACCGTGTCCGGAGAAGTTATCGGACGCACCGGTGCCGAAGTCTGCACCGATTGATGGTGAGCTCTCGGCTCCGGTGCAAGGACTGGCATCGATACCGATGAGGTTAGGTGAAGCGGTACCGAAACAGTGGAAGTGGTTAAAACGGGTTCCACAATCGGTACCGATACAGGTTGTTCAACTACCGGTACCGATGGCTCGGTGCGAACTGGCACCGGAAGGTTCGGTGTCATGATAGCAGGAAGGAGTCGTTCTAATTGTTCCTTCAGCTGCACCTGAAGGATGGCCGTAATGCGGTCATCGAGGGATGGCACCGGTACCGCTTTTTTCTTCTGCGGTACCTGCGGTGCCGCTCGACGCCCCGGAGATGAGGAGCCCGATGTCGAGGGACTCACCTCTATAGGGGCGGAGCGCTTCCGCTGGCGTCGAACCGGCGGCAGGATTGGGCTCACTGCACTCGAGGCCGGAAGACGTTCCAGCGGGGAAGGCTTCTTAGCCGGCTTACCTGACTGTTGGGATGCCGGTGTGGAATCACGCGGCGTCGAAGACGAGGGTGCCGACTGAATCGGTGCCGAAGCCGGAGTCGAAGGAACGGGGTCGGACATCTCGGCACCGAACAACAATCGCTGTTGAATTAAGCGATTTTTTAAAGTTCGTTTTTTCAAAGTAGCACAGCGGGTGCAAGAGGAGGCCTGATGCTCAGGACCCAAACACTGTAAACACCAGTTGTGTGGGTCCGTGAGAGATATAGGCCTAGCACACCGCTGGCACTTTTTAAAACCCGGTTGAGGGGGCATGAAAGGAAAAACGGCTTCCGCCAAATCGAAGGCCGAGGCTTCGATGGTGGCAGAAGGCCCCGCCGGGGAAAACCGAAATTGAAGGAAAAATTTGAAAGATTTTTTTTTTTTTTTTTTTTTTTTTAACAAAATAAAAGAAAGAAAAAAGGCAAATAGCCAAACGTTTACGCGAGCGGGAAGGCAAGTTAGGAAAAAATTTTCAACAGCCGTTGAAAACGCGTCTTCTTAGCTCCGCGGAAACTAAGAAACTGAGGGACCGCGCGCCTCTGTCGGGCGGGAAGGCACTCGCGCGTGCGCGGTGCGGCCGAGCTAGAACTTTCTAAAAAGTTCTTAGAGTGCAATCACTCTAAAATTGTCCGTACCGGGGCTCCGTCGGTGCCGTCACCCATCAGTCAAGAATAGCTGCCTGCTTGTCCTGGGATAACTGTATTTACACACCACTTACACTTGTAAAGTACAGAATACTATCACTTTCATGGGTAAGTCTACACTTATGAGTGAAAGTGGCAGAACATGACTAAGCACTATTCTGAAAGGGCATATATAACTTGCATATAGTATGTAAATATAAGAGGGGGCATATACAGAGATGAAGTGTGGGTGAATCCGTTACAGAATATTGTAAGTTATGCACATCCTTGCTGCATTTTTGCAACTGCAATTAACCAAGTCTATGGCCGATGTAACTGTGGGCATGTAAATGTTAGGTGGTGCCAATGCCAGGTTATGCTAATATTCGACAACAGAATTTGGGCACCTAGATGCCATTATAAATTAGGATCTCATCATGTAGCATCATGATGCCTAATAGGGGCAACCAATTATAGAATTGCTCCTTATTAATTTCAAGACAAAAACATCTTCATCCAAAGCAATGTCTAAAAATTCACCCATGTCCATTAATACAAGTTTTCCATTCAAAGTTGCAATTTCATTTAACCTACTCTTTTCCAACCTCCAATAATGCACTCAGGGCTAGATTCACTAAGAAAACCGATTGTGTACCGATCGGTTTGCGACCCCTTTGCAACCCGCTTTCCCTCCGACCAGATTCACTAACCTTTCCTCCGATCCAATTCTGATCCGTGCATGCAAATGAGGGGAAACGGTATGCAAAATAGGCAGGGACGCGATTCACTAAGCAAATCTGGGACTGGGACTGACTGGGCTGGCCGATCAACTGAAGAAGCGACTGCTGGGATCTGTGCACTGGGGACCAGTTGCACAGGAAGGAGTCTAAGGTCCTGATTGGCTCAGGTGCCTCAGGCTCCTCCCTTGGGAGGGGTCTGAGGCACCTGAGCCAATCAGGGACTTCCTTAGAGCTGAGCCTAAGGAAGTCCCTGATTGGCTCAGATGCCACAGGCCCCTCCCAAGGGAGGAGCCTGAGACACCTGAGGCAATCAGGGCCTAGGCTCCTCCCTGTACATCACATGATGCACCGGGGCGGGGCCTAAGGCCCACTTTCGCGTTGCATCGGGAGGAGGAGCAGGTGCAGGAGGACTTTGCGGTTCCTTCTGCTCCCGAAGACAGCACTGGAGGCCTAAGGAGCATGAGGGACTGAGCACCCCTCCTGCTCACAACTTTAAGGTACAAGAGGAGGTGTGCTGGGCCGGTCGGAGTGTGTGTATGCTTGTGTGCGCTGGGCTGGGCGCACATAGTGAGGGCGGATGTTCAGCACGGGGGCGCTTTGTCGGGTAGAGGGAGGCTTTTATTTTCATTTTTTTTATAGGCCTAACATTTTGCAGCCCATTAAAAAAAAACAAAAAAAAGCCGGCAGAAGCCCTGAAAGCAGTGACAGGAGGCTGCTTCTCCTGTTACTACTGTCAGCTAGTGCTACCTGATTCAGGAAAAAAAATTTCGATTTGATTCAGCCTTTTGAACTGATTTTTCGATTCGATTTTCCTGCCCAATTGGGTGTTTTTTTCAAACTACCTGGTGGGTTTATTTTATAGCCTCTTCACCCCTTTTATAGCCACTTCACCCCTTTGCCTTCTCCTAACTACACTGGCGCTGTGGTGTAAACAAAATAAACAAACAAAAAAGACTTTTCCTCTCTCTGTTAAATACTAGCTCACGTTTGAGGTCTAACACCAGCCCTGGCAGGATACACGTTTCAAATCCGACATATTGTAATCTCAAAACAGAAATTAAAATTATTTTTCTACCTTTTGTTGTCTGGTCATTATTCAAATCTTGTTAGTCCCAGGCTCTGGTTGTTTTGCTGATAACTCGCTTGCCAGGGTCTCCTGCCCATTTGCCATTTTCTTCTTTCTCCGTGCTAATCATCCATCTTCTATCTCTGTTCTCCCCTTCCCTCCCCCGGAGGTCTGGCATCTTTCCTTTTTTTCATCTCCATCCACAGATCCACCTTTTCTCAACTACACTTTCATCCTCCTTCCCCACCACCCCAGGGTCCATCTCTCTCTTTCTTTTCCCAAGTACCCTCATATTCAGTATCTCTATCCCCCCCTCCACACCATCCCTTGGGTCCAACTTCTCTCCCTTTCTGTTCCTTCCCTCCCTAAATCCCATTGTCCACCATCTCTCTCCCTCTCCTCTGTTTTTAGACCCATTATTTTTTCACCCCAAAGTCTGGCATATGAACATCTCTTTGACCCCCCCTTCCCTCCCTCTGTGTACTTCTACACCAGGGTCCCACTCCCCTGAAGGTATGTCCCCCCCTGAAGGCCTGCACCCCACTCTGAAGGCCTGTCCCAGCACCCCCGAAGGACTGCACTCTGCCAAAGGACTGCACCCCCTCCCCCCCGGAAGGCCTGCGTGTTCCCCCTGACCTCCCGCACATCCATTTACCTCATTTCAGTAGCCTGCAGAGAGGATCGCTTGTGTTAGCGATCTCTGCAAGCTGCTATAGGCTTTGGGAACTGTCTGCCACGGTCCCACCCCTCCTCTGATGTCAGAGGCAGGATCACGGCAGAGGAAACAGCTCCAAAGGCCTATAGCAGCTTGCAGAGATCGCTAGCGCAAATGATCCTCTCTTTGTTGGGGGGGGGGGGTTTGGCAGGAAGACCCACAAAGTCCTCCTGCTCCTCCTCCTGACGCAAGCGAATGTGGCCTTAGGCCCCGCCCCAGTGCATCATGTGATGCACAGGAAGGAGTCTAAGGCCCTGATTGGCTCAGGTGCCTCTCTGCAGGCTGCTGAAATGAAGTAAATAGATGTGCAGGAAGCCAGGTGGGAAGCCGGACACCAGCAGGAGACCAGGGAGAAAGCCGGACACCAGCATTTCTCTACTGACCCTCTCCCCTAGCCCTCTAAAGCAAGAGCGGCAACGGCTGGCCAGCAAGAGGCAGTGCTGCAGCTCCTGCTTTAGGGGTTGAGGGGGGAGGGTCAGTCACCGAATCGGGAGACTGATTTTTTTTTTGTTTTAAATCGATTCGAATCGATTCACCCGAAGTGAATTGGTGAACCGATTCGAATCGTGAATCGGGCAGCACTACTGTCAGGGCTCTCCCCATTCAATCCAATCCGTGCAGTCGGTTGGGGGTGTGCGTCCGATCATCCCCATTTGCATGAAGATGGTTGGTGAATCGGTCGGCCTGCCTCCAATCACACATGGATCGGACACGGATTGGAAAGTTAGTGAATCTAGGCCTCAGGCTTTGTTGCATCCCACCACATACCTGTGTCCATTGATGAATGCTTCCCCTCCTGTGGTGCTCTCATCACCTGTTAGCATCTTAAAGCTTGTGGTTTTCCCAGCTCCATTCACTCCAAGAAGACCAAAGCATTCTCCTGGCCTCACACCTGCACACAGACGATCCACAGCCAAGATACGACCCATTTTGCGAGATTTGTACACCTTATGTGACAGGAATACATCATAAGTATTTTTTATTGCAATCTAAGCTAATTAGTTATTTTTTTACCAGTTGTTTTTTTTCCATTGTACTTATAAGTAAACCTATGAAGCCATATATATCATAGTATTTTAGAAAGAACACAATGAGTAATTTAATTGATGCTACACACATTATACTCCTCATTCTTAGCATCTAAATGTGTACGACGAGTGAGGTGATTAAATTTGCGGACGATATGAAGTTATTCAGAGTAGTGAAGACACAGGGGGATTGCGATGATCTGCAATGTGACATAATTAAGCTCGAGGAATGGGCATCAACCTGGCAGATGAGGTTCAATGTGGATAAATGTAAAGTGATGCATGTAGGTATCAAAAATCCCATGCACGAATACAAGATGTCCGGGACGGTACTTGGGGAGACCACCCAGGAAAGAGACTTGGGAGTTCTGATCGACAAATCGATGAAGCTGTCCATGCAATGTGCGGTGAAAAGGGCGAACAGAATGCTAGGAATGATAAAGAAGGGGATCACGAACAGATCAGAGAAGGTTATCATGCTGCTGTACCGGGCTATGGTGCGCCCTCACCTGGAGTGCTGTGTCCCGCACTGGTCGCCGTACATGAAGAAGGACACGGTACTACTCAAAAGGGTCCAGAGAAGAGTGACTAAGATGGTTAAAGGGCTAGAGGAGTTGCCGTACAGAGAAAGATTAGAGAAACTGGGCATCTTCTCTCTTGAACAGAGGAGATTGAAAGGGGACATGATCAAAACATTCAAGGTACCGAAGGGAATAGACTTTGTAGATAAGGACAGGTTGTTCACCCTCTCCAAGGTAGGAAGAATGAGAGGGCACTCTCTAAAATTGAAAGGGGATAGATTCCATATGAACATAAGGAAGTTCTTCTTCATCCAGAGAGTGGTAGAAAACTGGAACCATTTCCCCCATTGCTTCGTAGTTTCCTTTCCTGAAGTTGAAAGTTGTCGCTATGGTTCTCTTTCCTTTTGGTATTCCTACATCAACCTTGAACTTGATAATGTTATGATCGCTGTTTCCCAACGGTCCCACTACCTCTACTTCCTTTGCAGGTCCCCTTAACCCATTTAGGATTAGATCCTGAACGGCATTTCCTCTCGTTGGTTCTCTAACAAGCTGCTCCATGAAACAATCTTGTATAGCCTCCAGGAATTCTGTCTCCCTAGCGCATTTTGAGCTTCCAAGACTCCAGTCTATCCCGGGGTAGTTGAAGTCTCCCTTAATAACCGTGTTACTGCTTTTGCATTCTCGCTTCATCTCGGCTTCCATTTCTTCATTGATATCTCCGGTTTGCCTGGGTGGACGATAGTATAGGCCCATCTTTATTTCAGGCCCTTTCCTTCCCGGTATTTTAACCCAGCTTGTTGGTCATCTCTGCTGTGTCCATTTTTGTCGATTGCATGCTTTCTTTTATGTATAGGGCTATTCCACCTCCTTTCTGTCTTGACCTGTCCTGGCGATAGAGCTTGTACCCCGGCAGTGCTGTATCCCATTTGTTTTCTTCATTCCACCACATTTCAGAGACTCCAATTATGTCTATGTCCTCTGCATTGGCAATGGCTTCTAATTCCCCCATTTTGTTTCTTAGGCTCCTTGCATTAGTATATATGCAATTTAGATCCTGGTATGTTCTTGTCTTCATTTCCTTTCCCAGTGCTTTGGTCTTTAGTTTCTTCTCTTACATTCCTTCTAACTTCCTCTTTTGGGTTAGTCGACTCCTTTAATTTGTCCATTGTTTCTTCCCAGTCTTTTTTCCCCCTCGGTATCTTCACGGGATACCTTCTTCCGAATCGTCGACGCTTGATCGACTGTCGGCTTTCCCCTTCCCCTTCTTCTTAGTTTAAAGCCTGTTCTAGTCCTCTCCTGACGTTGTTTGCTAGAAGTCTTGTTCCCACCGCGCTCAGATGCAGTCCATCTCTCCTGTAGAGCTTGCTCTTGCCCCAGAACGTTGTCCAGTTCCTCACGAAGTGCAACCCTTCTTCCTCACACCATCTCCTCATCCACGCATTTATTGATTGTAGTTCCTCCTGCCTTTTCACATCTGCCCTTGGTACTGGTAGGATCTCTGAGAACGCTATCTTCTGGGTCCTCATCTTCAGCTTCCTTCCCAGAATCTTGAACTGTTCTATCAGCGTGCTTCTTTTGTAGTCTCTCCTGCTGACATCATTCGTCCCGATGTGGATCATTACTGTGGTCTCTTCCGTCTCCGCTCCTTCCAGAATCTTTCCAATTTTGTCCACGATGTCCTTGGTTCTCGCACCTGGGAGGCAGGTCACCAGTCGATCCTCTCTCCCTCCTGCTATGTGGCTGTCCACATGCCTCAGGATCGAGCCTCTCACTAGGATCGCTGACTTTCCCTTCTTTAGGTTTCGCTTTGGTCTCAGGTCAATGTCCTCGGTGTGCTTCGCTGTTTCCTCTCCTGGGCATCGACTAGCCATTTTCTCCCCCTCGTGCGATGTTCCTTTGTGGGTGTCTTCTATGATGTCATCTGCTTCTTGTTCTCCCTTCCATGTTGGTATTGGTGTAAGTTCATCGTTCATCTGAAGTTCGTTTTCTTCCACTCTCCTCCTGTAGGCTTCCTCAATGAATTTCTCAAGTTCCCTGACCTCCTCCTCAATGTGTCTCTCATTCATGTCCTGATTGGGTCCTCTGTAGTGTGAAGTCCTTCTAGCTCCTGTATCTTGTCCTCTAGTCGCTTTACTTCCTTCTTCAAGCTTTCCAGCTTCTGGCACCGACCGCATACATATGACTGTCTCCCCTAGGGGAGGTAGTCATACATATGACAGTCTGTGCAGAACACTGGAAAGCTCATCTTCTGGTTTCCCTCTGCTTCCATTGTCGTTCTCTCTCTCTCTCTCTCTGCCTGCTGCTGGTGTCCTCTCTCTGTCTCTCTCTGCCTGCTGCTGGTGTCCTCTCTCTCTCTCTCTGCCTGCTGCTGGTGTCCTCTCTCTCTCTGCCTGCTGCTGGTGTCCTCTCTCTCTTTCTCTCTCTGCCTGCTGCTGGTGTCCTCTCTCTCTTTCTCTCTCTGCCTGCTGCTGGTGTCCTCTCTCTCTCTCTCTCTCTCTGCCTGCTGCTGGTGTCCTCTCTCTCTCTCTCTCTGCCTGCTGCTGGTGTCCTCTCTCTCTCTGCCTGCTGCTGGTGTCCTCTCTCTCTCTCTCTCTGCCTGCTGCTGGTGTCCTCTCTCTCTCTCTGCCTGCTGCTGGTGTCCTCTCTCTCTCTGCCTGCTGCTGGTGTCCTCTCTCTCTCTCTGCCTGTTTCTGGTGTCCTCTCTCTCTCTCTCTGCCTGCTGCTGGTGTCCTCTCTCTATCCCTCTCTGCCTACTTGCTGTCCTTCCCTGGTGTCCTTGGGTGTAGTGACTTGGCCCTTCTCGAGGCCCTTCGCAAAGGCACTCTAAGGCGAGCGCCTTTGCTGCTCGCCGAACGGCTGCACGCCGTTGTCTCTTCCCCTTTTAAAGGGGAGCTTCGAGTCTGCTTCGGGTGATGTCAGGAAGTGGGCGGAGCTACCTCTTGCCTCAGCCCCTCACCCTCTGCCTTCTCTCTGCTCCCTCGTACCTTCTTCGGTGGATTTTCTCCTCTCTCCCTCCTCTGCCCGACTTCACCTGCCTGCCCCAAACTCTGGCAAGCTGGATCTTCAGAAGCTGTGCAGGGAGGCACAACTCACTTGTCTGCAATGATCTAGCACAGGGCTACTCAAATATTTTGAGTGGTGGTCCAGAAACTTCGTCTGTCTGAAACCTGGGATGTACAAGCTACCACAGACATGTGCCAATCAATAAGTACCAAATAAAATACTGGTTTTCTATCTTTGTGTATGAATTCAAGAGGGCCTGGGATAGGCATGTGGGATATCTGGGAGAGAGAAAGAGATAATGGTAACTGCAGATGGGCAGACTAGATGGGCCATTTGGCCTTTATTTGCCATTATGTTTCTATGTTTCATTTGTTTCTGGTCCCAGTGTCTCTTTTCTGCCTCTCTCTTTCTCCCTTTTTCTAGGCAATCCTTACTTTTCCTCTCCTTCTTCTCTGGGCCTAATATCTCTTTCCATCTCCCTTCCTTCTCTCCTGCTCTCCTCCCTCCCACTGTCTGGTATATCTCTGTTGCCTCTGCCCCACGATGAACATCTCTCCATCTGGCTTTTTTCCTTCCTTTCCTACCTTACATTGTCCAGTATAGTGGTCTCTTTGCCATCTGCCCCAGGTCCAACATCCATACATCTGGATTTGTTCCTTCTCTTCCTCCCATTGCACAGTATACTCCTCCCTTCTCTCGTCCCCTCCTCCCAAACAGAATCAGCACAATTTTCCTCAGTATCTTCCTTTTCCCTGGGTCTCCCTCAGTATCTTCCTCTTCCTTGGGTCTCTCTTCTCTCTTCTGTAATTCTACAATCTTTGTGGTAGCTGGCAGCTATTATAACAGGACTTCCTTTGGCCAGCCCTGGGTCCTTCCTTTTGACATGACTTCCTTTTGCCATGCAGGAAGATGTGGCAGAGGGAAAGCCTCTGGATGACCAGAATAAGGCCTGTTCTAATAGCTGATTTTTCTGCTGCCAGTGATGTACAAGCGTCCGTGTGGACTGATATATATATAGGAAGAACTAAGAGACCAGTCCATATTAGGTTGAACAAACACAAATCCCGCATTATGAATAATATTATGGAAGCGCCGTTTCCATCAAAGTTTCAAAGTTTCAAAGTTTATTATTTTCTTGATTAATCGCTTTATCAAATTCAAAGCGATGTACATAATACATCACTGGCAGCAGAAAAATCATGGGACACAAGATATCCAATGGTGAGTAATAGATCATGTAAAAGAAGGGTGGGAGGGTGGTGACTATGAGCGCAAATTAAATTTTTGTGAACAAAGCTGGATTTTTAAGTTAAATACGGTGGACCCATGGGGTTTAAACCAGGAAATAGAATGGATATCTCTTATTTGATTCCTGATTCGCTACTACTGCCCTTGACGTCAGTGGAGTGGGAGGTTTAAAGAGTGGACCAAAAAAAACGCCGCGGCCATCTTTGTCTTATAGCTATCATTGATCAGGATGGTGTGGAGCTAAAACAGAAGAGGTAATTATTTAACTATTAAGTGATATATGGTTGAGTAACTAACCCTATGAAATGACTATAACAGCATGAATGTTTTTTTTACAAAGCCGATGTTTTTTACTGAGTTGAATTTTCAATGAATTGAATTTTTTTATTGTAGGGGGCATTTCTTGATACAGCCTTCGGGTGAAACATGTCGGAATTAGTGACAAAGAAAAATTTAACAACAAAAGATAAATTGAAAGACTTTATACTTATTTAAGATATTAGCACAAATCACAGAAGCACTTTATAAAAATTAAAAATGGGTCTAATGAGGAGGTCAGTGCCAAATAGTATTTTAGCCATTGAAAACACTTGGCTAATACTGGCACTTCTGAAGACCTAAGAAAAAGTTAACAGATACAATGATTGAGGTTTGAAATACTGTTTACTGTGAGAAGACCTGGTGTAAGGTGGCTCTTGGGGACACCTGGCATTATACTCCACACTCCCTCATATTGCCTTTATGAAACAGACATAAGATACACCTCATTTCAAATTCTCTTATCTATACTCTGTTCCTTCCAAAAGCATTTTCCAGTGATACTTTCCTACTTCCAAATATGCTCACACTCTGCTAGAACCTCTACCACTTGCAAACAGAACTTTTGCTCTTAAGATTTAAGGCTAGCCTTAAAGCCTACTTTTTCTCTAAAGTGTTTACTCCTGAACCCAAATGATATTAGTTCCTTCTCACTCTTTTGCTACCCTATTGCAGCAAGAGTTTCTCTTTTTTTCTGTCCTGCACATCCTTTTCACACCCTTCCTCACCATTTGTATCCCTTCCTGTGACCGATTTTAATTTTTTTCTGCTTAGATTGATATTGACTTCCCTATGTAATCCCATTTACCCTTTTGTTTTCGTGTTCCCAATTTCAACTCTCATAATTTTTTGAACTGTAAAATGCTTAGATCATTTTATTTGTGGTAAATTAAATAAAATTGAACTTTAAAAAACTGTAGAGGCATCCTGTTATAAAACCACCCCATAAGGAATTTCTACTCGTAATTTACCTTGGTCAGGTTCTCTATCTTCAGAATGTCATTGTCAGCATCCCCACGCAGCACACGCTGTCTCTCATTTGCCACATCCACATCATCATCTTCAATGGGCTTGTTAGACACAGGCAACCGTCTTGTGAAGAGAGATGGAGGAAAATGTGGAGTTAGATGGGTAGAAAAAGTGCACCTGTGAAGCACACTTCTTAAGGCATAGTTGTTTTTTTTTTTAATTAGGCTTGTAACCCCAGTGAGGTCAATTCCAAGTTATGTTTTTGTTTTATTTCTATATATTATTAAGTTCTAGAGAAACAAATTGCATGAGTTTTATGATTCTTTTTTTTACGTTCCCCCCAATTATAACATAAATCTTAAAGCTTTATTTCCGCAGTTCAATGCAGGTAATGCAACAAAGACTGAATTACAGAGTAAACTACGCTGATAATAAAATCATTCCCCTAGAAACTTCTTAAACAAGTTTTCAACATATGATTATAATGCAAATAAGATGAAAATACTGTATCTTAATCAAGTAACAAAATTATTGTTCCCAATGGACTGCTTGATAAGAAAGTGTTCACGTACAGCCTTTAACTGAGGTAAACAAAACAAAACAAAAAAAGTAAAATTACACAAAGAATGCTGAGAGGTATTAAAAGAAAAAATATTGATTAAAGATCCTGGAGCTAAATCATAAAGCACCTTATAGCACAAACAACCTAATTTAAAAAATAAACCTGGCATTAAATGGAAACCAATGCAACTTGCAATAATAAGGAGTTATATGATCAGATTTACTCAAATGTACTGCCGTATTTTGGACTACACAAAGTCTATGGAGGTTGTTTGTTGTAGCCTCCCAAATAACAATATTACAGTACCGGTAATCCAAAACAGACAGTACTAATGACATGTTGACTTAAGATGAAATCTTCGCTACGGGGTGGGAAATATACCTGTTTCTGTTTCCAACAGCTTTCTCTAAGCATAGCAATGCTAAGATTCTTGGTTACTGAAATGTAATGATTGCAAGGGCAACAATGATCTTTAACAGTTAGTCAAGAGGTACTGTTTGTAAGGTTTTTACATTTTCTTGTGAAACTGTGAGAATGCCTAGTGCTGAATAAGTACAACAGGAGGCAGGAAGGAGGTGCATTAACTGTGCACTGGTTGCACTGTATGAAGAAACTGGCCGAACACCCATATTTTATCAGACTATCATCAAAACAACCCATCACTGCATTTTAGAAGAACTAGGTTCATTAGTGTAACATGATTTTAAAGAAAACAATCCTATTTAGGCATTAAATCTTCATTAGAAGTCATGGACTTTATCTGCTCAAAGGACACTTAATGAGTTAAACATTTCTAATTATGTCTATTCTCAGTTTTTGCATGCCCTTACAGTGCTACTTTTGTGAGAATAATATTTCTTTACATTGACCAGTATCTTCTCTGGAGCTATAAGAAGAGACAGCAACATACTGGAGAAGTTTAACTGGTTGCATTAGGCTGAGAATGACCTTAAAAAGTCATCAAATCCTTTCAACTTGCCAAAACACTGGTCTTTCAATTGCCTTTATCAAAATTTTACTGGCTGATAGTCATCCTGTAGCAGTCAATGACTACCATCAGCTAGATTAGCCCCCAATATTCAGTGCCAGGCCATGTCAAGGCACTGAATACTGGGAGATAAATTTGATGAAAATGGCCACTGGAGCCTATGCAGGTCTGGAAAATATCTAGCCGGGGCCTATAGAAGATGTGATCCCTGGACTCCATAACCATACTTACTTTTAAAGAAGACCTGGTCCCTCTCTCAGACTCCAAAAAAGACCGTGTCTTTTCTACCCTCTCCCCCCCCCCCCCAGCCTGCAAAAATCAAAGCCCTCCCTTCTAGAACAAGCTTCCCCTATTCTCAACCCCTTGAGGTCTAGGTAGGCCCCCCTTGTCTATCTGTATCCCTGATGGTCCTAGTGGGACACTAAGGGCAGGAGTGAATCCCCCTTGTGGTTGGCCTCTGCAAATAGTTGCTGTGATCTTCGGTGGCAGCGATTTATAGAGGCCAGCTGCAAGAGGCAGGAGCAAAAGAGCTTCATTCCTGTTCCCAGTGCTTGCACTAAGACCACCAGGGATACAGGTAGACTCTGAAGGATTGGGGTGGGGATGGGGTGCCTTGATCCAAGGGAGGGAGGACAGCTTTGATTCTCATTGGCTGGAAGAAGGAAGGAGGGGGGGATTTTTGTGAGGCAAGGAGGGGGATTGGGTCTTCTTTAAAGATAAAAAATAGTTATTGAGGGTGATGGTCAATACTCAGTGCCAGCATCTGCAAACAATCTATCCTAAATTTACCCACTTAGCTATGCAGGTGCCAGCACTGAATATCACCAGTACCCGCTTAACTCCAGTTCCTGCCCATTTTTTAATGGGTAGTCAGAGGTGATATTCAGCAGCACTGCCTGATTTAATGTTGCTGAATATCAGGGAGTAGGCAGCCACAGGCGATGTTAATCTGAAATATGTCAAAACAACAGTAGCTACAGGATGGAATACGAATTTTGGATAATGTAATTTTTCAGAGTAAGTTGGCTTCCTTGCTTCAGTTGCAGCAGTCATTTGGCCTATCTAAGACTCAATTTATTAAATGGTTGCAATTGAAGCAAGCTATTCAGAAAGGGATCCTTGAATGGAGTACTTATACAAGCCAACAGAGCCTCCCCTTTTTGTGCTTTCAAGTGGATTTTCATGGACATCAGGCGTCTAAATGGTACAAGTTATTATCTGAGTATGTGCCTAAAAAAATCTAAAACAAGTCTTTGTGATATTTGTAGTATAGAAATTCAATATGTCTCAGTTGTCCAAAATATGGACTCGTAGAGTGAAATGCACAGCCTCTGCTGTAATGAGGCAGACTCTGTACTTTTTGCTATACAGAGTGTTCTGGACTGCAGTGAGATTACAAAAAGTAGATAAAAATCGCGCCAATAAATGCTGATATTATCAGTTTGAGCTAGGCACATTAGATCATTTGTTATTTCATTGCCTGTTAATTAAGGCCTTTTCGACATCAATATGGGGCAAAATTACTTCAGTTCTTGGTGTTCCTATTCCATTATCATATGGGACCATTTTATTTGGAACTTGATATTCACAAAGATAAGCTTCTATTGGTAATGTCTGGAGTTGGGTTGCAGTTAATCACAAGAAACTGGAAAAAAATTGGGATTGTCTAAACTTCACATTCTGGTGGGAGTCACTGTGTTTGTATTATTGGTATGAACGAATGTTAGCGGAGCAAAATGGTCAGTTCCGGGCATTTATGGCCTCTTTTACAAAGCTGCGCTAGCAGCCCCGAAGCCCATAGAGATTTAAAGGGCTTCAGGGCTGTTGACGCATGGCAGCCGCTAGCGTGGCTTTGTAAAAGATGGGGTTAATGATTACTGGAGCCCATTGGATATGTTTGTTAAAGACCATGACGGTATATGATGATTTCTTTTATTTTATTCAGATTATTTATTGTATTATTCATATTCTTTATACATATCCAGGAGGGATAAGGGGGGTTGGGTGGGAGGAAGTTTGGGTTGTTTTTCAAATTTGATGTAGTATGAAAGCGCTGTTTGTTTTTATTATGATATTTTCTTGCACTTTGTATAAGTTATATAAAATCAATAAAAATTATAAAATAATTATAATGATGGGATGGTGTGGGTGAGTAATATTTTACAAAATCGTATAATGTATAAATAATATATGAATATGTTTGGAGTATTAGGGTTGGAATTATGTAAGGGGAAGGTTGGGAGGAGAGGGATCTCAGATCTGGTATTAAGGGATGTAATTAGGAATATTTTTAGTATACTGAATTTTATATAATTTAGGTATTAAAAGGGTTGGGAGGGGTTTTTTATTTTTTATATTTATGTGGTACAGGAAAGTTAATCAAGTGCTGTTATATAAGTTCAACTGTGTTTCTATGTTACACTTGTTGTAATATGTAAAAATGAATAAAGAATTATAAACAAAAATTATAAATCAAAAAGGCGAAATATGTCAAAACTTGTGCAATGATCTTTTGTTGTGCTGGGGTGAAATTATGGAATTCGCTGGTAGGGCAGTTAAGAAAATGCACTTATGGAGGATCTTTCAGAAAACTCCTCAAAAGGCACCTGTTTGTTAATGTTTTTTTTTATAGGGTCTGATTTGTCCTGATTGAGGATTAACTGTGAACTTAAATGTTGATGATTTGTCTTTTTATTGTATTAGTTTTGGCCATTCTGTATGTGCATATACTGTAAATCACCTAGGAAACTAGAAGGTATAGAAATTTAAAAATTAAAACTAAAAAATAAAAGTAAGCGAGCAGAAGCCTTTCCTGCCCGTGTAAATTGCTTTGAATATTGGCTGGTTTGAGCATAAAAAAGAGGAAATGCTACAATGAAAAGAAATCAGGCAGTTCACTGAAACACAGCCCTAGGGAAAAGTGAAGTAATACCCATGTCAAAGGTGATTCTGTAATAACAAACACAGAGGAGGTATAAACTGTTTTGCAATGATGAAACTATTTCTTCATTCAACTGAACTTGTGTTTACCTTCCAACTGCCTGTTCTGGTAGCTGAAAAATAAATATTACCCAACATCACCCATAACACTCCTACAGTATCAGTCTCATGCCAGTCACTCACTGTGGTTTCCTGAAAAAGTTGTATTGGCACATAATGGTGATGAAGAAGCCAACAAATCCTTCAATTGTCATCGCAACCAGACCCCGAGTTACGATGTCCCACTCAAAGGGAGACTTCATCTTATCAAACTGGCCTGGAAGGGGCAAAGAGAGGAAGAGATTTTAAGAACCATGTTTTCTTTAGACAAAATGCTCATGTTCTGCCTTCTCCCCCAAAAAAGGAGGGGTCAATACTAATGGCTCCTTTTACGAAGGCGCTTTAGGGTCTTAACACGGGGAATAGTGCGTGCTATCCACTACCGCCTCCTCTTGAGCAGGCAGCAGTTTTTCGACTAGCGTGCGCTAATCCGGTGCGTGTGCTAAAAACGCTAGCGCACCTTCGTAAAAGGAGCCCTAAGTATAAGCCAATCCTAAAGACCTGCTCCTGTCCCTCTAGACCTTTTCTTTGCACAGAAAAGCCTCCTTATAGGATGATATGTCAAGCTAATCAATTTGTTAAGTATAATTCAGAAAGGGTGGTTAATCAGTTTGCGGGAACTTCCTCTAAAATCTTAAGGAGTTCACCTGGGAATATCCACAGTGCGTGTGAAATTGAAATTATTGAATGATATTTATGTTACCTATAAGGATATTGGTGTATTGTATGTAATACCTTCTGTTCTTTCATTTGTATGACACTGTTTTTGATTAAAAAATCAATAAAGAATAAAAAAAAAAACCAAAAACGTACTACAGAATCTTACCCACAAACATCACCTGCCACCACCCTATTCTGAATTTTTCCAAATTTTTATAGTGCTTTTTCTTAAATAGTGCAATATATAAATATTATTCTTATTAAAGTGTCATGTGCAAAGATTCGGTTAGAAAAATCAAAAATATTCAATATAAATACAAAATCGTTAAGACCAATAGGACCTTATCACTAGCCGTTTCCTCCTAAGTTTTATAGTTATAAAGGGAAACTTAGCTTTCAAGTGTCTGCTAGAGTTCAGAACCTTTTCTTTTAGGGGGTGCCTCAGCTGAATGCCCTACAGAGTCCCTCGTTTCATGTCCTTCATTAGAGGCTTACTTAGGGGCACAATCTGCTGTACAAAATCACTGCTTATCCTTCCCTCCATGGCTTATAGTGATAAGAACCTATTGGTCTTAACAATTTTGTATTTACATTAAATATTTTTTACTTCTCGAACCGAATCTATGCACATGACACTTTAATAAGAATATTATATATATATTGCACTTTTTAAGAAAAAGCACCTTGAATATTTGGAAAAATTCATAATAGGGGGTGGCAGATGCTGTTTGTGGGTAAGATCCTGTAGTGCGTTTTGTGCGCACACGCACTGTGGATATTCCCAGGCAAACTCCTTAAGATTTTAGAGGAAGTTCCTGCGAACTGATTAACCACCCTTTCTGAATTATACTTAATAAATTGATTAGCTTGACATATCATCCTACAAGGAGGCTTTTTTTGTGCAAAGAAAAGGTCTAGAGCAGGGTTAAGGAACTCCGGTCCTCGAGAGCTGTATTCCAGTCGGGTTTTCAGGATTTCCCCAATGAATATGCATGAGATCTATTTGCATGCACTGCTTTCAATGCATATTCATTGGGGAAATCCTGAAAACCCGACTGGAATACGGCTCGCGAGGACCAGAGTTCCCTACCCCTGGTCTAGAGGGCCAGGAGCTGGTCTTTAGGATTGGCTTAAGGTCTAGAAGCACCTGTCATTAGGCCAGTAGTAGGGGAAGGAGGGTGGCCAAATTTCAGAAAGTATTGCAAGTTTATTTTGGAATGTGCACAGTGAGAAGAACTCTGTTGAATTCAGAAATGTCCTGGGGAAGAAATCAGAATAACAGGCTGAGAGGTGTATAGTCAGATGTATGTGTAGAGGTCCAAAAATACTGGATTATGGAGCAATTAATCCATTTCAATTAATATGAAATAAGGCACCTTTGTTACAATGAATCTAGAGTAATAAGGTCATGGATAAGCCATTGAAGTCTTCTTACCTCTCCAAAATTGATCACAGCTTTTCATGCAGTGACAAGTTGATTATATTTTAGTACTGACAAGGGCAAAAAGATATGACCATAATACCCCAAAAGTGTTTAAATTACTCCGATTTCCAGTTTTTCTGAGATGAACAATTCAAAGATCACCTGTAGTTTAATTTTCTCAAACAGGTTAATTGATTATATACTGTACAGATCATTACCATACCCCCAAACAAAATGTATCTTCACTGAGATTTAGTTAGTATGAATAAGAAATGGAAAATTCTGTTAGGTGGGTCCAACAAGTGGAACAGCTTGCCAAAGACGTAAAAGAAATCAATATCTATTCTAGAGAAATCTTGAAAATGTGGCTTTTCTTATAGACTTATGTATTATGAACATCAGTTCTATAGTAGAATCAGATCGCTAAGAAATATATAGATTTAAATCTTCAAAAGATGACAATTTAAATAGTGTATGAGAACTAGTAGGAAAGCAAAATAGGTTGAAAATGACAGGTTGATGGTTTTAAATGCTACAGAACAGATGGTGTTCTTAATAAATTACATGTTGCTATTGCTTTAAGATCTTATTCTACTGTGATGCATGGTTGTTATTTTTGTTGTCAGCTCCTTGTTCTGCAAGGTGGTATTAACAGGTGACTATGTCAAGCCTCGAGTTTCTTGAGATGGGTGAGGAGGAGGAGTGTTTGAATCCAACAATTAACATTTTTTAAAAGGTCAGTGTGTCATGAGACATGAGCATGCATTTGAGTGGAACAGTCTCTCCAGAGATAGAGCAGAACAAGGTGACAGATTGCTCTACACCCTAAGCAATAGGCTGAATTAGCAAAAATTGTGTAAAAATAGGCTGAATTAGTAAAAATTGTGTAAAAATAGCTAGAGTACTAATTCTCTATAAACAGCAGTGGTTATGTCTCTATTCTTGCCATAGGAAAAGCCAGGGATGGCCTGAAATGTCCCTTGGGTTAGAAAGAAGCTGTTTTACCGATCTTGGCATAGTATTCGTTGATATATTCATTGTAAGCCATCTCCATCAAACCATGGCCCAGGTTGTAGTTAGGGAATATAAGAAAACAGCTTTTCATATATCCATTCACAGCTTTCAAGTCCTGAGGAGAGACAGACAACTGATAGTTACCAGCTCTACAAAACCAATGACTCTCGGTATAAACCCAAGAACCTGCAGGCACTGGTCCATTCAGCATTAGCGACTGGCAGGCTTTCACAAAGTGCAAAGATTGTACAGGATTGAAGCCACTTTATAAGGCTTGCCTAGCATATGCATGTGTAAATTACAGGTTTCCATATGTCTATGGTAGAGCATATCAAATTAATGATTTTAGAAAAGCCTTATGTCCACAACATTGAAAGATTAGGTTCTTACCTTGTTAATCTTCTTTCTGTTGGAAGACATAGAATTCTGTACCATAGCTGTTGCTTCTCATTAGTTGCGAATCTGCAGAAGGGTGTCACTCAAAATTCTGAACTCTTCCCCTTCTGCAGTGGAGAAAAGCTTCCTCTTCAGTTAGTACCAAAGCAATCAAACTCCACTGAAACAGAAGAAAATTGAAGGAGGGGCATGGGGAAATGCCCCCGATGACAAACTCTATTCTGTTATGCTCTGTAACTTATGAGAAAAGAATAATGATTAACAACAATTTACAGGCAACATTGAATAACAAATTAAGCACATGTGTAGCTAGGAACCATGTGTAACTAGGAACCTAAAGGAGAAGGGGAATAGGAGCCTTCATGTTCCTGTAGTTTTGTTTCTGCTAAATCTTAGAAACAGGAGAAGAGGTCCTGAGAAGGACAGTAGCAAAGTCTGAGGCAGAAATCAAACAAGTCAAAAGTCTACACAAGATGGGCTGTACAGAATCCTATGTCTTCTAACAGAAAGAAGATTATTAAGGTAAGAACCTAATCTTTCATTCTGTACCAAAGACATAAGGCGGGGTAACAAACTTTTAATAAACTTGGAAACTTGGATGTACCAAAGCAGTGTCTAGGGAAGGACAGATGAGTCTGCCAAAGCAGCATCCTCTTGAGCCCTCACATCCACTTTGTAGAACCTCGTAAAGGTGTGGAGAATAGACCAAGTAGCTGCCCTACAAATTTCATCAGGTGAAACAGCCTAGGATTCCACCCAGGAAGTAGCCACACTTCTAGTTGAATGTACTGTGATTGAGATAGGAGGCTGTTTACTGCAAGCAGTGTAGTAAGAAAAAACTGCCATGCAAATCTGGCAACCAAAGTCTTGGAAGCTGGCTTGCTTCATCTTGATTAGCTGGTCAGCATAAAAAGGTGGTTGGATAGCCGGGAATCATTAGTCCTCTCCAAGAAGTGGAGTAAGACTCTATACACATCTAGCTTCCGCACAATTCTGTCCTGTTTCACTGAACCCATAGGGTGAAAGACAGGTAAATGAATCTCCTTATTGACATGGAAGGCAGAAACCACCTTCAGCAGAATGGAAGGTACCGTCTGCAGAGAAACACCAGACTCTGTAAACCTGAGGAAAGGTTCTCTACAGAAGAGGGCCTGTAACTCTGAAATCTGCCTTGCCAAGACTAAGACAACCAAAAACATAGTCTTAACTGTAAGATCCAAGAGGGACGCATCTGGAAAGGGCTCATAAAGAGCCCAAGACAGACCCTTCAGAACAACATTAAAGCCCCACGATGGAAATGGCTTACACAATGGGGGAAGCAATCTGAGTACCTCCCTCAAAAACCAAGTGTCATCTGGGTGAGACACCAGCGAATGCATGCCTCTCTGAGCCCTTTACAAGTCTGGCTTGCAGGAAAGTTAGAATCACCTGGATGGGAGCCCTCTCAGACTCCATATGCTCCTCGGCACACCATGCCTGGAAAGCCTTGCAGGTATTCACATAAGCCACAAATGTAGCAAGCTTCTTTGCTCTAAGAGTCATTAACAACAACCTCCGAGTAACCCGTACGAGTCAGGGCCAGCTGAAGCCTTCCAAGGCTTTGATGCTGTAAGATCAAAATCCTCTGGATTCTCCATAGAAACTGGACTTTGGCTGAGGCCAGGATGAACCAGCAACCTGAGAGATCTGCCTCTTCAAAAGGTGAACCAGGGCCAGTTCAAAATTACCAGGATCACCAGCCCTTGAAGGCTTGCTATCCTGATGATATGTCCCACCATGGCCCATAGGGGAAACACATATAGAAGGAGCTTGGTGGGCTAGGGCTCAACGAGGGCTTCCAGCCCTGTGCTTCCTGGCTTGGCTCTTCAACTGTGAAAGCGATCAGTCTTCACGTTCTTGGCAGTGACCATGAAATCCATTTCCGGTCTTCCCCAGCACAGCACAATGAATCTGCCTGCTGAGAAAATTGACCTGGACATTTTCTACTCCTGTCACGTGGACAGCTGAAAGGGCCTGTACATGCACTTCCGTCCATTGGAACAGCATCTGTGCCACCAGGCATTGGGGAACGCTTCTCGTTTGTTTACATAAGCTACTGCTGTGTCATTGTCTGAAAATACCCTGTCTGTCTTCTCTGTCAGGAAAGATTGCAACTGAATGGCTCTCAATTCCAGACAATTTATGGACTACTTGCTTTACAATGGGGTCCACTTGCTCTGGAGCGGGTGACCAAAGCAGTGGGCCTCACAGCTCCTCAAGCTGGCATTAGTCATGAGGGTAATCCATGAGTTGATTCTGAGAGACATGCCCCTTGATTTGGCATCCTCCTGGAGTCACCAATGCAAGCTGCATCTTGTCCTAAAGACCAGGGGAGCTGCGTCTGCAAAATGTGCCATTGCGGTGACCACCTGGAGAGGCTGCCATCGAACCTAGCACCTGAAGGTAATGCTTTATTCTTGTTATGATTAATATATTGTATATTCTTAAAAAAAATCAATAAAATTTCATGAGAAAAACAATATGCTACACCATGGGACTTGGTAAGGCCAGGGTCTCTAAGATCCGCTTCCTGAGCTTCTGTTTGGGTGTCTTAGGAAGAAAGACATGGCCCTGCACTGTGTAGAAGCAGATTCCCAGATATTCTAAGCACTGGGTTGGCTGTAGCTGCCTTTTTTGGAAGTTGACTAGCCAGGCAAGTCTCTGGAGGAGATCCAGCACTTGCTGTACAGCATGCTCGCCTTCCAGCTGTGAGAGGGCTCTGATTAGCCAATCATCCAGGTAATAATAATAATAACAACTTTATTCTTTTATACCGCTATAAACAAAAGTTCTAGGCGGTTTACACTAAAAAGAGCTGGACAATCAGCAAAATGCAATAATACAGTAAAAACTACAAATATTTGTAAAATAGAATTTCAATAATAAAACTCTTTATTAAGTAATAAACTTATCGAACTAAGTGGTCTTAATTAATTTCCAAAAACAGCAATAGGATAACATAGCTTGCTGAATACATTTACCTAACCAAGATTGTTGCCTACCAGCTTGAAATGCTAGGGTCCTATCTAAGAAGGTCTTATATCTACACCCATTAATTTTTGAATAAGCAAATAAGTAGAAGTTTCTAGTTTCTCTTGATGGTCTATGCAACACAAAATGAGGAAAAAGGTAAGCTGGAGACAATCTTGATATCAGTTTAAAGCAGATACAGGAAAATTTGAATACTCTTGCCTCCAAAGGCAGCCAATGAAGTAAACAATAATATGGACTAATATGGTCGTTCTTTTTTAAACCAAAAATCAATCGAACAGCTGTATTCTGAATTATCTAATCTAATCTTTGGTTTATATACTGGGTCATCTCCCAGTGGAGCTCAACTCAGTTTGCATATAATTAAGACTAGAGTACAAAGCAGAAAATATAAGAGAAGGAAGAACTGATTAAAAATTAAAGTACATATAAGAAAAGCATAAGAAAAAAAACCCTTTATTATTATCATTTCGTTGAGGTTGTAGTTGAACTATTTAAAAATTGCGAGAACAACAAAGTTTTCAGGAATTTACAAAATAATTGCAGCTGGCCTAAAAGCCTAATGGAGTCAGAAGTTCATTCCAGATCTCTACAAACTTGAAAACAAAAGATCGACTGAGCTTCCCAGCAGATTTAATTCCCTTAAAGAAAGGGAAGGCTAACTTATATCTTTATGTGTTTCTTAAATGGCAAAGTCTAAGGGTATTCCAACATAAGGGGACAAAAGGATCAAATATCCCATAGAGAAGCTTGAAGATTATGCATGCGCATTTAAACTGGATCCTAAAGCGAACTGGGAGCCAGTGAAGCTTTATCAACAAAGGGGAAACATGAACATACTTTCGTTTCCCAAAAATGAGCTTTTAGTTAACTGTGTATAATGTCTCTAATTGGCCAGCGATTGGCTGGCCTGGAACGTCCTCTCCGACGTCAAAATTGATGTCAGGAAGAAGGCTTCTGGGCAGCGATTAGCAGCAGCAGCAGGGAGGTAAGCAGAGAGGCAATCAGCAGCAGCAGGAGAGAGGCAATCAGCAGCAGCAGCGGCGGACCAGGGGGGGGGGAAGGAAGGAGGGATACTTTTTTTTGCGCATGGCAGGGAGGGAAGGAGGTAGGCAGGCAAGCAGGCTGGCTTTGGCACGGGAGGGAGGGAGGTAGGTAGGCAGGCTGGCTTCGGGGGTGGGGGTGGGACAAAGTCTGGAAGGCAATGAGGGGGACATGGGAAGGAGGCACTGGGGGCACTAAAGACATAGGAAGGAGGCACTGGGGGCACTAAGGACATAGGAAGGGGCACTAAGGACATAGGAAGGAGGCACTGGGGGCACTAAGGACATAGGAAGGAAGGAGGGAGGAAATAGAAAGGGACAATTGTTGAGCCTGAGTGCAGAAAGAAAGAAATGAAAGAAAGGATACACAGTCAGAAGGAAATGAAACCAGAGACTCATGAAATCACCAGACAGCAAAGTAGGAAAAATGATTTTATTTTCAATTCAGTGATCAAAATGTGTCAATTTTGAGAATTTATATCTGCTGTCTACATTTTGCACTATATTTGTCAATTTTTCTATAGTTACTGAGGTGACTTTGCATATTTTAAAGTCATCTGCCTTGACACCTTTGAAACCCCCCAAATATAAATGATAATTAACATTTTCTCTGCTTTGTAGTTTTTTTAAAATTTTATGGTTACCATTATGAATTAATAAGATATGTGTACATGAAAAATGAATGGAAGAAATTGGGGGAGGGGGGATTGGGGCGGGGCTAGGGCAGGATTGGGGGCGGGACTGACAATTAATAGATGTCCCCTTTTGATGAAAAAAATAAATGGTCACATTATGTATAATAAAAAAAAAGTCTAAGTCCCCTTTAGGCCTAGGCCCTAAACGCTGAAAGTAGAAGCAGGGAAAATATCCATTCTCAAAAAAAAAAAAAATGTCCAAAAGGAGGTTTTTTTGATAATGGTCTGCCTCTACGTTCAGCTGTTTAAACGCCCAGACCACCACTACGTCTACACTGACAACATATAATCAACCAAAAAAAAAGCCTAAGTCCCAAACGCCCAACACAAGAGCTTTTAGACAAAGGAGGGGCCAGTCCTTCGCCTAAGAGCTGGATTCTGTAACCGGTGTCTGTCAAAAAGAACTGAAATAAGTGATCTTTTACCTAAATGTTTTAGACCTCTTTAGACGTATTATATCAGAGATAGCTTGAATAATGGAGGCAGGTAGGGCATGTACAATGATGTTATGAGTTGAACTTTCTCCAGCCTCCCTGCAGCTTCCTGATTTGTTCACGTCACTGAGCACATTTATATATTTATATTTATTGTATTTTTTATTAAATTATCTGGCGTCGGCGCAGTGCGCCTCAGCCTCAAGGAAAGCAAACAAAATGTTGGGTATCATTAAAAAGGGTATCACGACCAGGACGAAGGAAGTTATCCTGCCACTGTATCGTGCAATGGTGCGACCGCACCTGGAGTACTGTGTTCAGTACTGGTCGCCGCACCTCAAGAAGGACATGGCAGTGTTGAGAAAGTCCAGAGAAGAGCAATTAAACTAATAAAGGGCATGGAGGACCTCTCATATACTGACAGACTGAAAAAGTTGGGGCTTTTCTCCCTGGAAAAGCAGAGACTTAGAGGAGACATGATAGAAACCTTCAAGATCATGAAGGGTATAGAAAAAATAGACAGGGACAGACTTTTCAAATTAAGGGGAACCACACGTACAAGGGGGCACTCAGAGAAATTGAAAGGGGAGAGGTTTAAATCAAACGCCAGGAAGTTCTTCTTCACACAGAGGGTGGTGGATACATGGAATGCGCTGCCAGAGGATGTAGTAAGCAGGAGCACGCTACAGGGCTTCAAAGAAGCTTTGGATAGGTACTTGGAGGACAAAGGGATAGAAGGGTACAGATAAGAATGGAGGTAGAGGTAAATTATAAAATTAGTCAGGGACCACTGTTTCAGGCAATAGGCCTGATGGGCCGCCGTGGGTGCGGACCGCTGAGCAAGATGGACCTATGGTCTGCCTCAGCGGAGGCAACTCTTATGTTCTTATGAAGTATGAATTCTATTATTTACATCAGCTATATGTAATTGGGCCTTAATGTATATGTGTTTTTTGATATCTGTATAAATATTCTATAAAAAAAAGTAGGCAAATGATAAAGTGTGTTACTCGCATTTCTCTTACTGCTAATGGTCCAACTTCCAGACAATGGCTGCCCATGAATATATAATAACTCACAATAATAGTTAAAATGCTGCTGGTCCTTTATTAGCCCCTGGAACATTCCCGTTGGCTTACCTTATCATGCTCAAACAGCTGCAGCAGGAAGGTGGCCACAGTGGCTGTGATGCCAATGAAGAGGTTGATAACAATAAGGAACACATATGCTGTGCTGGGAACCTCAAACCAGAAGGAGGCTGGGTACATGATAGGAGTGATGGACCAGCTAATAAGGAAAAGATTAAAATCACAGTCAGCAGATGCTCAAAACATACTACATTTAAAACACAGAAACATGATGGCCGATAAAGGCCAAATAGACCATCAAGTCTGCCCATCCAAAGCATCTACTATTTCCTCCTCTCCCTAAGAGAGATCACGTGCCTATTGCTTTCTTGAATTCAGACACATTTTTTGTCTCCACCACCTCTCCTGGGAGACCATTCCATGCATCTACCATCCTTTCTGTAAAAAAGTATTTCCTTAGATTATTCCTGAGCCTATCACCTCTTTTTTTTTTGTAAATATTCATTTTCAAAACTTATACAAAGTGCAAACAAAATACACAATCAGAAGAATAACATATAAACAGCACTTATCTTCAAACAGATAATAAATAAAATATTTTACTTCCCCCCTCCCTCCCTGGATGTGTATAAAGATCATCAATGAATTAAAGGTTCATCAATTAGTCAGTCTTTAAGTTAACAAATGTCTCTAATTGACCCCATAATTTTTAACATTTATATTATTTCCCATTTGCTCTGCATACATTCTTTCGTATCTGTAATACAAACAGAGTGTTTCCCACCGAAAAGAATAGTTTAGCCTATCCCAGTTTTTCCAGTTTCTGGTTATCATCTGTATGGCCACCCCTGTCATGATCAGAAGAAGTCTGCTTTTGTATATGTTTATTGGATTCTTAGCAGTCAACAATGTCCCAAATAGGACAACATTGTAAGATAATGGTATCGATACCTCAAGTACCATATTAATTTCCCCCCATATTGATTTCCAAAAATTGAGTATAAAGGTACAATAAAACAACAAATGATCGGAAGGAACCATATATGCTGGGAGGTGAGAAGCTGATATGCACGGACGGGGAGAGGGACCTTGGGGTGATAGTGTCCGAAGATCTAAAGGATAAAAAACAGTGTGACAAGGCAGTGGCTGCTGCCAGAAGGATGCTGGGCTGTATAAAGAGAGGCATAGCCAGTAGAAGGAAGAAGGTATTGATGCCCCTGTACAGGTCATTGGTGAGGCCTCACTTGGAGTATTGTGTTCAGTTTTGGAGACCATATCTGGCGAAGGACATAAGAAGACTTGTAGCGGTCCAGAGGAGGGCGACGAAAATGATAGGAGGCTTGCACCAGAAGACGTATGAGGAGAGACTGGAAGCCCTGAATATGCATACCCTAGAGGAAAGGAGGGACAGGGGAGATATGGTTCAGAAGTTCAAATACTTGAAGGGTATTAACGTAGAACAAAATCTTTTCCAGAGAAAGGAAAATGGTAAAACCAGAGGACATAATTTGAGGTAGAGGGGTGGTATATTCAAAGGCAATGTTAGGAAGTTCTACTTTACGAAGAGGGTGGTGGATGCCTGGAATGCGCTCCCGAGAGAGGTGGTGGAGAATAAAACTGTGACTGAGTTCAAAAAAGCGTGGGATGAACAGAGGATCTAGAATCAGAAAATAATATTAAATATTGAACTAAGGCCAGTACTGGGCAGACTTGCACGGTCTGTGTCTGTGTATGGCCGTTTGGTGGAGGATGGGCTGGGGAGGGCTTCAGTGGCTGGGAGGGTGTAGATGGGCTGGAGTAGGTTTTAACTGAGATTTTGGCAGTTGGAACCCAAGCACAGTACCGGATAGAGCTTTGGATTCTTGCCCAGAAATAGCTAAGAAAAAAATTTAAATTGAATCAGGTTGGGCAGATTGGATGGACCATTCGGGTCTTTATCTGCTGTCATCTACTATGTTACTATGATCCAGTGTCCCTACTTCAAGATGACAGTGCCAGCATCTATTAGACTTTTAACTATCCAACTTTTGTAAATGAATTGAGGTCCAAAAAATTCTATATAACAGAAAAAACCAAGTTTATCTCTTAGATGCTGACGCTGTACATCTCATTCTCCAAGTCCAAATCTGTGGCCATTGAGTAGCAGAAATCTGTTACTTTATCTCAATGCTCCAAATATCTTTTAAGCTTGTTTTAGGTTTTTTATTCAAATATTCAGATATTAATTTGTACCACTTGGTGGCCTGATGCCCTTGCAAATCTGTCTGAAAACATAAGCCCGGCAAGCTATACTGATTTTTTAAGTTACGCCAGTCAGGGAACCTCTTCTGAATGGCCTGTTTCAACTGCAACCATTTATAACCTTGAGATTGATGATTGTTGCAATTGTAATAAATTTACCATTTTCCCATTCTGAATTACATCATCTAAAGTACGTATGCCTGCCTGCAACCAATTTTTCCAGAGGATTTTAGACTTGCCTATTTTTATCTTGGAGTTTAGCCATAGGGATTGACATGTGGATTGTTGTACTGAAACCAAAGTTAAGGCATCAATAAATTTTTAATGTCTTCCAGGTAGATTGAAGAATAATATTGTCCTTGTATATTCGAGGAAGGTTGATACTCAAAATATGGTTAAGATGTAATGGGGCCAAAAGATGACTTTCTAGTATCAATCAGTCTGGCAGATTCTCCATGAGTTCAGGAAGGATCCAATATATACCCCTGACATAATATAAAGGCCTATCACCTCTTAACATCATCCTATGCACTCTCATTCCAGAGCTTCCTTTCAAATGAGACTTGCCTCATGCACATTTATGCCATGTAGGTATTTAAACATCTCTATTATATCTCCCCTCCATCTTTTGCTTTTCCTCCAAAGTATACATATTGAAATCTTTAAGTCTGTCCCCATATGCCTTATGATGAAAGACCATTGACCATTTTAGCAGCCTTCTTCTGGACTGACTCCATCCTGTTTATATCTTTTTGAAGGTGTGGTCTCCAGAATTCTACACAATATTCTAAATGAGAGTCTTATACAGGGGCAACAATACCTCCTTTTTCCTACTGGCCTTACCTCTCCTTATGCACCCTAGCATCCTTCTAGCTTTTACCATCATCTTTTCAACCTGTTTGGCCACCTTAAGATCGTCACAAACTATCACACCCAAATTCTGCTCCTCTTTTGTGCACAAAAGTTCTTCACTCCCTAAACGGTATCATTCCCTCATTTTTTGCAGCCCAACTGCATGACCTTGTATTTCTTAGTATTAAATCTTAGCTGCCAAATTTCAGACCATTCTTCAAGCTTCACTATGTTCTTCCTCATGTTATTTACACCATCAGTGGCATCTACACTATTGCAGATTTTGGTATCATTCACAAAGAGCCAAATCGTAGCTGATAGTTCTTCAGCAATATCACTTTAAAAAAATGTAAAATACCCAAAACAAACCAAGCCCAAGAACTGAAACTTGAGGCACATTACTGATAACATCCCTTTCCTCAGAGCAATCTCAATTGACCTCTGTCACCTTCCTCTCAATGAGTTCCTGACCCAATCTGTCATTTTGGGGCCCATCCCGACAGCACTCAATTAATTAGATGCCTGTGTAGAACACTGTTAAAGGCTTTGCTAAAATCTAAATGCACCACATCTAGCGCACTCTCTCTAGTCAATTCTCTGGTCACCCAGTCAAAGAAATTGATCAGCTTTATTTGACAAGACCTGCCTCTAGTGAATCCATGTTGTTTTAGGGCCTGTAATTCAAAAGGCTTCCAGAAACATCACTATTTAAGTAAGGTTGGTACAATTTCTTGGAGACACTGCTTGCCCTGGATTGGTAGCATGGAATGTTGATACTATTGGGGTTTTTGCCACGTACTAGTGATCTGGATTGACCACCATGAAGATAGGCTACTGGGCTAGATGGACCATTGGTCTGACCCAGTAAGGCTATTCTTATGTTCTTATCTTCTATGTTATAAAAGCATTTCCATTAATTGGAAAGATAGGTGAGATTGTACTGTACTACCAAAATCCAACCCTTCCTCTCTAAGCACACTACCAAAACCCTTATCCACACCCTTATCACCTCTTGCCTAGACTACTGCAGCTTGCTTCTTACAGGTCTCTCACATAACCATCTCTCTCCCCTTCAATTTGTTCAAAATTATCCTGCATGACTTATATTTTGCCCCAGAGTTGCTATATTCCCTCTCCTTAAGTCACTTCTTTGGCTCCCTATTTATTTTCACATTTAATTCAAACTCCTCTTATTGACTTACAGGCATATTCACTCTGCAGCTCCTCAGTATCTCTCCTTACACTCTTCCATACAAACCCTGTTCATTGAGCAAGCCCCTCTTATCTGTACCCTTCTCCTCTACTGCCACTCCAGATTACTTTCCTTCTCTCTTGCTATACCACATACCTGGAACAGATTGCCTGAGTCTTTACGTCAAGCTCTGTCCCTGGCAATATTCAAATCCAGGCTAAAAGCCCATCTTTTCAAGGTTGCTTTTAACTCCTAACCCCACTCACTTCTAAAGCACCCATGCCTGCCTGAGAAACTCCCTAACCCCCTATTTGGCCTATTTGTCTGTTGACTAGATTGTAAGCTCTACTGAGCAGGGATTGTCTCTTGAATGTTTTAATGTACAGCGCTGTGTATGTCTAGCAGCACTGTAGAAATTATTATTAGTAGTAGTACTCTACTATCGGAAGATAGATAACATTCAGCTCTTCTGCTAGCCAGAAATATGAGACATGTACTGTGTTAAATTATTGTAGAAAGAGAGACTATGCTGAGCTAGTTTATTACCTGAGCCTGGATTAACATTGATCTTAGGAGGTCAATAGGTTTTTGTTTTACTATGCATGTGGTATACCTCAAGCCATTCAGTTCACTCTCACTATCTCCAGCTTTAACCTCTGAAGTCATGATAACTAGCAGAGCTGGAGGCAGGCTGGTATCCCTCTGAGAGGCTTCCATATATCAATGCATTTTTATCACACTGTTTCAGTCCCATTGGAGGCAATTCTATAATTGGGCACCTCCATTTCGGCACCTTATAATGCAAGTAGTAAGCGTATTCTATAAGGACATTTGGCAGTGCCCAAACTGACTCTACATGAGGAGGCGCGTTCTTGGATGCGATGGAGGGTTTAGGTTTTACGCAATAGGTGGATGTTCCTACCCATATTGTGGGTAATATGTTAGATCTGATGTTTACTCCTCGGGAACAAGTAGAGGTTAGCAGATTGCAAGTTGAGTTCCAACCTTGGACTGATCATGCTCTTGTAATGGTTGATATGGAGTTTAACTAGAGACACTGTGGGTGAAACAAAAATGTGAGAACTGTGAGGCATGTAAGATCACATATTGATAAGGTTGCCTTATGGCAGGAATGGGAACCGTGTTTGAGCAGGCTTGAGATGAGCAGTCCCAAGGCTGCGTTAGATGACTGGCTGCTGTTGTTACAGACTGTGGAGGACATGATTGCGCCCATGCAAGAGGTAGTAGTATGGGATGGACATAGAAATAAGCAGTGGTGGACTCCTGAGTTGAGAGATTTCCGTAGGGAGTTGAGGAAGCTAGAGCAAGAATGGTGGGGTGTTAGATCTGAGGATGTGAGAGAGAGAGATATCAAATGAAGTTGATGGAATTTAGAAATATGGAACAATCAGCGTGACAAAGGTTTTTTTTGCAAAAAAAATAAACAGGGTAGTCAACTACCCACGTGAGTTATTCAGGGTGGTTAATCAGTTAAGCGTGAATGCTGCTGTGGAAAATCTGTTGTGTACATTTTCTGCCGATGAACTCAATCTGTTCTTTTTAAGAAAGGTTGCATTGATTGCGCAGACAACTGGAGGGTGGATTTTGGGGTGGTTGGAAGGTGGGATACGTTTGAACAGGTGGACCAAGCGACTGTTGGCGAGATCATAGGTGCTTGTCACCCAACGATTTCTACTGGTGACATTTGCCATGTACAAGCGTTGAGAAGTTTGGGGAGTAGGATTGCACCAAGTGTGACACAAATGATGAACTTGATGTTACAAGAGGGTGAGGTACCGGAAATGTTGAAAGTTGCAACAATAAAACCTTTAGTAAAAAATAAGAAACTTGGAAATAATGTGATCAGTAATTTCCATCTTGTAGCTTCACTGCCATTTTTGGGAAAGGTTCGGGAGAGACTTGTGTATTTGCAGCTGGATAAGTATATCCATGACCATGGAATTTTAGATGATTGCCAGTACGCTTTTCGGAAGCATCACAGCACTGAGACCTTACTGGTGTTATTGTTGGATGAAGTATGAAGTGGTCTTGAAAATGGGAAAGAGTGGCAATATTTCTTGATGTGTCGGCAGCGTTTGACACATTGGATCATGCTATTTTACTTGATAGACTGAAAGGTTGTGGAACTGGAGGAGTAGTTTTAAAATGGTTTGCCGCCTTCTTGCGGCATAGGCAGCAAGAAGTCTTAGTGGATGGTGCATTGTCCCACAGGTGGAAAATTACGATGGGGGTTCCGCAGGGCTCAGGCCTGTCAGCTGTTTTGTTTAATTTCTATCTCATCCTGCTCTTTAGGCTGCTGCGGTTCACACAGGTCTCGTATTGGCTTTATGCGGATGATGTCTATGCTTCCTATTGATGGAGACTTTGGAAAAGCAGTTCAATGTCTGCAGAGGGTGATGGCCGAGATTAATACTTGGATGAATTGTAACAGATTGAAATCGAGTGTCCAGAAAACAAAGGTTATATGTTTTGTTCGTTCATCGGGATATGATCTTCCTGATAAAATTGACTTATTAGACACTACTGTTGCAATATCCACGGAGGTAAAATATTAGGGGTTCTACTGGATTCTTGTCTGACGTTCAGGGGGCATGTATGTGCAGTAGTAAAAAAGATATTTTTAAAATTGAGTCTGTTGTACAGTTTGCGTTCATACTGCTCTGCCTTTATGTTTAGGACTGTCTTGCAGAGTGTGGTATTATCATGGTTAGACTACTGCAATTTAGTGCTTCTGGGTTTACCTGCATCAGTACTGAGTGCGCTGCAGGTAGCCCAGAATGCAATTGTTCGAACTCTGTTTCGATTAAGAAAGAGTGATCATGTGACAGAAAGCTATATATATCTTTGTATTGCTTAAAATTAGAACATTGAATCCTTTATAAATTACTGGTCATGGTGCATCTTTGTATACATAATAAGGCTCCGAAACATTTGATGGATAGCATTCTGCCATATGAACCACAGCGTGTGTTGCGCTCAGTGACTCACGATGACTTACATATTCTAACAGTGAAACGGCTGCGGCTAGCCATGTCTAGAGCTAGCATATTTTCGTGTGTGAGTCTTCATAAGTGGAATAAACTTCCGGATATTTACGACAGCAATCTAGTTTGAGTAGTTTTAAGAAAATGTTGAAGAAACATCAATTCTGTAAGATGAAATATGGGACTTGATTCATAGTTTTTTTGATGCGAGGAGCTGATAGCCTCTTTGTAATTTTAGGAGGCTTTACATTATTATTATTATGTTATATTGATGTTTGATTTGTTATATTGTATATGATTCTGTTTGTGTATGTACTTTACTGTGACCCGCCTTGGGAAAGGCGGAGTATAAATAAAGAAATACAAATCACCATGCCCAATTATAGAATAATGGTTAGGTGAAATGCTGTCATTTATATGGGTAAGTATAAATTTACCTATGAGAATAGCAGTATTCTATAAATTTCAGCACACAATAGGCACTTAAATTTAAGTAATCCATTATAGAATGAAGGGGCTTTAACATCAGTGTTCCCTGTGGCTTTCCCTTTATTCCAAGAAGGGAATCCTTCTCACTTTCCTATTTTTTTCAAAGGACTGATTTACTTATACAGAGAAGGGATCACTTGGCAATATGGTGTGAGCTCATATCTTCTTTGGTAGCTCTGCAGTCCCTGAATGATATCTACTTCCTATGTTCTTCTCCCAACTTTTTTCATATCAGCATAAACTAGCTTCAAAGCACCTGTGTCTTATTTTTCGAGTTAAGTGTGTGACATACCCATAGAGTAGAAACAACGAGAGAACAGCTGGAAAGTTGGTGGGAGAGGTATACGCCGGCAGGTCAAATACAAAGAGGATAATGATGCAACAGGTCGCTGGCACCAGGTAATTCAGCTGGAAAATACCACCAGACACATTAAAAAACAAACAAAGAAACTGTCCAACAAATTACATCTATGCAAAAGCACATGTTATTTCTGGAAAATGAGGGAGCAAGTGAGGTTTCTTTTGCTTCCTGGAGACATCTACATCAGGAGAAAGTAGTAGACACATAAGCAGGTTAAACAGGAGATAATTTAATGGTGAAAATTAAGGCAACTGAATTTGTGCACCTGCTCTAAAACATACAAGCAAAAATAATTATTTTAATCGCTTATGAGGATAATTTTATATCAGGTCTCATAGACTGAATGGGCCAGAAGGTGCCTGTTTGTATCTTATTTTATAATGACACACATGTGTCCATAGCCCTTAGTTTAGAAGCCCAATTCACAAATAAGATATTGGCATTTACATATGTATATATTGCATATATGTGTAAAACCTGATTTTTGAAAGCTGATATTTATATGCGTATATTTGCACAATGGCCCCAATTCTATAAACAGCACCTAAAACATAGGTACCAAAGAACATAGCGCATTGTGCATGTCAATCTTAAGTTAGGTGCTTTTTATAGAATCACACCTAAATTTGACTTAGGTGCCAGTAGGCATCAAAAATCTTAGGCACACCCTATCTATTCCAAGGTTTTCTTAGCCTAAATACCTGAGACTAAGTCCAATTTAGGCACCTACATATAAAAACACGCCCACAGTCTGCCAATAAAACACTGGCCTACATTGCAGGCATCTAAGTTTTTTTCTGAGGCATCGGTAGCCATTATTCTGTTAATGGTGCCTAAGCGTGATTGACATGCAGCCAGCGGCCATTTTGTAGTCGCCGTCAATTTAGGTGCAGTTTACAGAATCCTCTGAGCCTTCATAAAATTACCCTTCAAGCATCTGGGAATTATTATTTTGTACTGGGAATAGAGAACCTGGTTGGAATTAAAGATAAACCCTGGTGAACTGGAAAGGTGGATGGGAGGTGGTATCAGAGAAGAGTCCAGTTGCATAGGGCTGTGAATTACTTTCTAGAAAGCCAAGCCATTTGCAACTTGATTAAAATTTTCTTCTTAATCTGCTTTGGATCTTTTAAGCCTTGTTTGGATGAGATAGTCACCAGCTTGCACTATTTCAACATTCCAACCAAACCAAGCAGACCAATAAGAACATTTAAGCACATCTGCCCCTCTTGCCAGCTTATAAAATGAATGTCTTACCATATCCCAAATGTAATTGGCAAGCCAATAGATCACCGGGTTACAGCTACTAACAAACTGCAGGTGCTTAGCCTTGGTGGACTTCTCGGCTACCAGGAAGACTACGAAGCTTGCTGGGACAAAGGACATAGCCACAATGATGAATATGGCAATCACAACATCAGTGCCCTGCAATCTGTGGGTGAGAAAAAGAAAGGTGAAGAGATCCAGGTGAGCAAAGATGACATCAACCAGGGAAGCTCTCAGTACTACATGAGAAAATTAGCTAAACTTAAGAAGGGTGCTTAGGATATGGCAGTATGCAAGTACCTATTGCAAGCCTATCCTATAAACAAAAACAGGCCCCTACTTTTCTTATAGTGGCAGAAAACATGCATACATTTAAGATGTTGGTGGTGAAAATGCTTGCGCACCCCTAGGCTTTAATGGTGCCTAGATGTTAACCAGAACATGTGTGCATTTTAGCATTCTATCATTTTCATGTGCATTTGCATTCTATCATTTTCATGTGCATTTGCATGATTTGCTTATGTGCAGACACACCAGCAAAGTACACACCATCAAAACATGTTGCATACCTTTCTGCTAGTGGGTTCTATGAGAGGTATTTTAGGTGTGTAAGTAGCCACTTATGAGTGTAAAGGATTAGAATTTTGTCATTTGTGTGTTCCTATAATTAAAAACAGTAAAGATAGCACCGCTGACTGCGCCAACTACAGACCTATATCAAATCTTCCATTTCTTTCAAAATTAACTGAGAAAATAGTATTCAACCAGATATCTGATTTTTTTTGACCATACTCATGCTTTACACCCCAATCAAACCGGTTTTCGTAAAAATCATTCAACGGAACATTCTTTAATTGGTCTCACCACTTCCATACAATATTATCTGGATCAACACAAGTCTGTCATTCTTATTTCCTTAGATCTGTGACAGCCGCCTTTGATACGATAGATCATTGCCGCCATTGGAATTTCTGAACAAATTCTAGACTGGTTTTTCCTCTTACTTTTTTTTTTTTTTTTTTTAATCATTTTTATTAGAAAGAGTTCAACATGGTAACAGGAACAACACAGATACCAAAAGCTCAAATACAAATAATCAGTGTAAGTACAAGAAAAATATACTCCACGGAGAGCTACATAGATGGTACAGGTACAATAGAGCAACAAAGGGAAACCAGCCCCCATCCAGCAAGCTGAGGCGAGGAAATAGCTGTTACATATAGGCAATAGAAGGTCGGCTCCCTAACCATAGAGAGTGCAGAGAGGCATAAGGCCCCAAAGACCCCCATATGGGGAGGTTAGACAAAAATACCATCCCATGTCACCCAGCTGGCCCCTTGCATTTTCATTGTTATTTTAAGTAAAGACATCCTAACTTGAACAGCTCCCCAAAAGGGGATGTTCCAGGTACTGCACACAACACCAGCCATCCATACAATCATACACCCCAATCAGTCTCCACCACTTCCCCGCTATAACGAACGACCAGAGGTAACTGCAGAAACACCCCTCTTACTTTTCTAATCGTACCTCAGTAGTATCCTTTAACAACACATCATCAACCATATTTTAAAATAACTACGGCATTCCCTAAGGATCGATACTCTCCCCTCTACTTTTCAATATCTATCTGGCCTCATTGCTCACTTTATGTCACTCAATCGGCCTTACCGCATATGCTTATGCCGATGATATTCAGATTATCCATCCCATTGACGCATCCAATCCTGATGACATCAATCTTATCAACTTAAAACTCAATAAGATCAGCCAATAGGTTTGTGATAACATGCTCTTGCTAAATATCTCTAAAACCAATTGTCTTCTTTTTCCTTGGAAAGAAAATCTTCACTTAACATCCCCAGTAATTATCAATAGCACACCAGTAAACTTTGTTAGCTCTATCAAAATCCTTGGAGTAATAATTGACAATAAATTGTCCTATCGTTTTCAGATTAGTGCTGTTGTCAAGAATTGTTTTTTGGAAACACAGAATGATTAAATCCTTAGTTAACATCCTTGATCCTCAGTCTCTTATCATTTTAATTCATTCCCTCATAATTTCCAAACTTAATTACTGCAATTCCTTACTTAAAGGAATCTGCCAAAAAGACATCCGACACTTACAATTAATACAAAACACTGCAATAAAAATTATAACGAAAAAGAAAAAATTTGATCATGTCACTCCTCTGTTAAAAAAATGCACACTGGTTGCCAATTCACCACCAAATAACCTATAAAATTGCCTTAATCTCCTTTAAAACTATGAACACCAAAGAACCTGCTTTTATTCATAAGTATCTTATTCCTCACAAACCTTTGAGAACTTTAAGATCCGCATCACAGCACCTTCTTCATGTCCCATCCCTAAAAATCATTAGTACCCATAGGGCCTCTTCATTTGCAACTTAAGCCCCTACAATATGGAATTTGTTACCGTCATATTTAAGGGCGGATCAAAATCTAGATAAATTTAAGGGCAACTTTAAAAGCTTCTTATTTAAAGACGCTTACGATTGCTAATCGATCTCTGGCTCCTTTCTTGCCACATTCTGTTTTTACTCATATTCAACATCAATATGATTTCTTCTATTTCCCTTTTGTTTTTACCTTAATTGTACTCTCTCCTTTTAAAATTGTATTTCTCACCACTTTCCTGTTGTTTTCATGTAAGCAAAGTTGTGTTTTAAGTCTGTTGATTGTTCCCCCATTTTAAATTTTATTGTCAATCGCTTAGTATTTATGATTAGCATTTTATCCAATTTTAATAAAATTTGAAAAACTTGAAACTTCCTGTCACCTAAAATGAATCCAATTGTGCACAATTCCCAGAATGTTCTCTTTTTGCTTCTACATAGGGTGCTGTGGCCTCCTGAGAATGCAGTATGCAGCCTCCCCCCAAACAACTTTCAATATTATTTCCAGATGGACCCATCAGCATTAAAATGAAGCATCATTACGTACAGGTAATCAAGTGACAGGCTGGCGCTGGTCTTGTTCATTGGATGGTTGGTGACAGTAATTCCTAAAACAGACAGAAGTCACAGAAGTCTCAAGACTGAAAACAGATTTTATCATGAAAAAATGTCACGAGAAAAAAATCTCCCAGTTATAACAAGCAAAGAGCTGTCCTTTTTTTTTTTTCTGTTCCAAAATTTTATTGAAATTTTGTATAATAAACATACACTCAAACAGGAGAGAATATAAATACTGAAGTCTGTTAAACAAACTATATTATCACAAAGCATAGGATATTTATCAAATTTCTAGAATGAATTACAGTGGTGCCTCGCATAACGGACGCCTCGCACAGCGAACGCTGCGCACAACAAACTTTATGTCTTGATCCGTACAACGAACTTCGTTTCACACAACGAAGTCGCCCGAGCTGCATCCTTCCGCGCAGGCACTGCGCTTAACTGCCCTCTCTCCGCCTGGTTCCCTCTTGCCCCCCCCGACTCCCCGACACGATCGGGGCAAAAAGGAGCCCAAGCCCTCTTGCCCCGCCGATTCCCCAACTCCCCACACAATATCGGGCCAGGAGGGAGCCCAAGTCCTCCTGGCCACGGCGACCCCCTAACCCCACCCTGCACTACATTACGGGCAGGAGGGATCCCAGGCCCTCCTGCCCTCGACGCAAACCCCCCCTCCCCCCAACGACCACCCCCCCCCAAGAACCTCCGACCGCCCCCCCAGCCGACCCGCGACCCCCCTGGCCGACCCCCACGACACCCCCAACCCCCTTCCCCGTACCTTTCTGTAGTTGGCCGGACAGACGGGAGCCAAACCCGCCTGTCCGGCAGGCAGCCATCGACGGAATGAGGCCGGATTGGCCCATCCGTCCCAAAGCTCCGCCTACTGGTGGGGCCTAAGGCGCCTGGGCCAATCAGAATAGGCCCGGGAGCCTTAGGTCCCTCCTGGGGGCAGGGCCTGAGGCACATGGTCGGGTTGGGCCCCCGCCCCCAGGAGGGACCTAAGGCTCCCGGGCCTATTCTGATTGGCCCAGGCGCCTTAGGCCCCACCAGTAGGCGGAGCTTTGGGACGGATGGGCCAATCCGGCCTCATTCCGTCGTTGGCTGCCTGCCGGACAGGCGGGTTTGGCTCCCGTCTGTCCGGCCAACTACAGAAAGGTACGGGGAAGGGGGTTGGGGGTGTCGTGGGGGTCGGCCAGGGGGGTCGCGGGTCGGCTGGGGGGGCGGTCGGAGGTTCTTGGGGGGGGGCGGTCGTTGAGGGGAGGGGGGGTTTGCGTCGAGGGCAGGAGGGCCTGGGATCCCTCCTGCCCGTAATGTAGTGCAGGGTGGGGTTAGGGGGTCGCCGTGGCCAGGAGGACTTGGGCTCCCTCCTGGCCCGATATTGTCGGGGAGTTGGGGAATCGGCGGGGCAAGAGGGCTTGGGCTCCCTTTTGCCCCGATCGTGTCGGGGAGTCGGGGGGGCAAGAGGGCTTGAGCTCCCTTTTGCCCCGATCGTGTCGGGGAGTCGGGGGGGCAAGAGGGCTTGAGCTCCCTCTTGCCCCGATCGTGTCGGGGAGTCGGGGGGGCAAGAGGGCTTGAGCTCCCTCTTGCCCCGATCGTGTCGGGGAGTCGGGGGGGCAAGAGGGCTTGAGCTCCCTCTTGCCCCGATCGTGTCGGGGGTGCCAGGGACCACACGGAGTCACCCACCGTACCACCCGATTTGGGTAAGCGCAGGTATCGGTGGGTGGCTTATTTGCGGGGGGGTGCCTTATTTTACATTTTTTTCTAAAAAGGGGGGGCAGTCTTATTTGATGGCCCTGCCTTATCATCGGGGAAACACGGTAGAAAAAAAAAAAAAATGAACAGTTAAGTCCCAGTTTTTGCCGCTGAGACTCTGCCCTCTCACTGTAAAATTAGACTCTACTTAGTCTGTCTTTAAATTTAAAAAATGTGTGTTGTTTTAAAAAACAATTATGTTTTTAGATGTATCTAAATAAAAATAATAACCAAAAATTTATCTTTTTTTATGTCATCTTAGCATATTTTATGCTACAGAACGAATTATTTTTTTTAACATGTATTGTTATGGGAAAACGCGTTTCACACAACGAACGTTTCACATAACAAACTTGCTCCTGGAACGGATTAAGTTCGTTGTGTGAGGCACCACTGTATTCCCAAACCACCTACCCCTCCCCATATGTAGAGAGTGAAAAACCATATCAACATCCATACAGATACATACATGCATACATGTCCATTCTCTCAATAACACTCAACCATTGTCCACATATTTTTGTATAGGTGACCACAATCTTTTAAATTTAGCCTTCTTGCCTCTCTTTTCCATTATGGTAGCCTCATATTTCCCAATTAAGCAAACTGAGTTCTACCAAAATTGAAAAGATAACAAAGATGCATTTTTCCATGTTTTCAAAATAATTTGAATCGCAACAGCAGTAAGTATTGCTATTAACCTCTTATAATCATTAGTCATGTTGACAGAAGCATCAAAGATATTGAAGATTACTCCATCATATGTTAAGGAAACATCTATATGTAACAATGGTTGAACATGACTCCACACCTGTTGTCAAAAGTCATGAACCATGGGACAGTGAAATAACATAGTGTGCCTTTTTCATAACCACAAGGCCAACACAAAGGTGAGTATTCAGAATTGAGCTTGTTTAATTTAACGGGAGTTCATACTATACATCTGACCATGAAAAATAGAGATTGTTTCATAGAAGCAGATTGACAGCATCGGAGGCGTTTGAGGAATATAAACTTCCATTGATCATCAAATATAGACACAGTTAATTCAGGCAACCAAACGTCACATAAACCAAATTATATATTTTTGTTGCTCCAGTTGTACTAGTATTTTATACCAATTTGATGGCCTAATCCCATAATCCTTTTACACAATGAAAGAATGCTTGGTTTAGATGATTCCACTGAGATTTTTGAACAAATAATAAATAGTATGATGAAGTTGTAACCACTTGAAGCTATGCAAAAAAACTGATATGATGACTTGCACGCAATTCTGAAAAGGATTTTAAACTGTCTGATTGTAATATATCTGACATTGTGTATATACCCAGTTCCATTCATTCTTTCCAATACATTTTCCCCAAAGAAGGCAAAGATTTGTTCTTCCAAAAGGAATGTCCAGCTGAGAGTCAATTTCAATAAGCGCCTTTTGAGTAGATCTTATAAAAGGGTTTAATTTCAGATACTGTGGAAGTACAACACAAATTAAGTCTTGCAACCTACCATATTTTTCTCTCCATAAGACACACTTTTTTTCCACCCAAAAGTGCGTGGAAATGTCGGTGTATCTTATGCAGCGAAGATACAAATTTTTACCACCACCACTGTACCTTTTTATAAACATTCCCCATACCTTTTAAAAACACCGCCTGCCCCATCCTTCCTTTTAACTCCCCCGCCCCATCCTACCTTTTAAAAACACCCTTATGGCCTGGTGGTCCAGCATGTATCAGCATAGGCAGGAGGTAGCTTTCCGCATTGCTGCCTGGGCCTGCCCCGCTTCCTGACTTGCTGCCGTCAGTTCTCGCAAGTTCCTCTAGTGAATCCATGTTGCCTCTGGTCCTGTAATCCACAGGATTTCAGAAACTTAACCATTCTCCGTTTTAAAAGTGTTTCCATTAATTTGCTTACCACAGAAGTCAGACTTACTGGCCTGTAGTTCCCTACTTCTTCCTTACTTCCACTTTTGTGGAGAGGGACCACATCTGCCCTTCTCCAGTCCTCCGGTTCCTCTCCCGATTCTAGAGACTTGTTGAAAAGGTCAGTCAGTGGAGCTACCAGAACTTCCCTAAGTTCCTTCAGCACCCACGGATGTACACCATCCTGCTCCATCGCTTTGTTTACCTTTATTTTAGTTAGCTCCTCATGAACACAACCCTCTGAAAATTGATCAGGGTCTATTAATCCTCCATCCCTATTCACGATTGTCTTCTGTGGCCCCGCTCCTGGCGCTTCAGCCGTGAACACTGAATAGAAATATTTGTTAAGCAATTCAGCCTTTTCTTTATCAGCTTCTCTACATATTCCTCTCCTTCACCTTTGAGTCTCACAATGCCACTTTTGTACTTCTTCCTATCACTAATATATCTAAAAAAATGTTGTGTCTCCCCGTTTTACTGTGTCAGCTTTTTTTTCTTCCATTTGCATCTTTGCTTTCCTGACTACACTACCAGCCTCTCTTAACTTTTCCAGACATTTTAGCCTGTCTTCCTCTTTCTGCGATCTTTTGTAGTTCATGAAAGCTAACCTCTTATTCCTTACCTTCTCAGCTACTACTTTTGAGAATCAAAGTGGCCTTCTTTTCCTCTTACTTTTACTTATTTGCTTCACAAAAAGGTTTGTCACCCTTACAATCACTCCCTTCAGTTTTGCCCACCGCATTTCCACTCCTTCCAGACATTCCCATCCAGACAATAATTCCTTGGCGTAAACCCCCATCCAAACAAAGTTATAAGTCTAGAACCTTTGCTTTTGAATAAGCCCTAACAAAAATTAACTAAAAACCGTACATAAGCGATAAGAATACCAAGTCCAAATAGCTTAGGAGCAAGACAAGGTCAGCGTCAGATATAATCACGATAAATTAATGCACAGAAACCCAAGTAAGTAAACAGCCTGCGGATACAGTTGAAGTTATAGATAGGGATTTATAAGTGCAAGTAGCAAGGGGGGGAGGTGGCACATGGCTATTTTAACCCATCTGGAAATTGAGGCTTTAGGCGCTGGCATCCCTTTCTTGACATGACTAGTCAGAACAAAAAGGTGATCCGATAGGCAAAACTCGTCGGTACATTCAAGGTACCAGAGAATCACTTATCTGACATCAAGCAAATGCAATGCTTTATCCTTTTTCTTAGACTCTGTAGCTCGCAAAGGCTCTATATCCTTTACCACATATCAGCACAGAAAGGACTTCCATGTCTTACCATAGGCTGCCACTATCGATGGCTTCTTAGCTCTGAGCAACATGGTGATGACCATGTCTGAATAACCCTTGCTTATCAGGGACACTTGCTCAAGAGCCATGCTGTAAGTCCAAAGCATTCCGGATTCTTGATAGGAACTGATCCCTGAGTGAGACCAACAATCCCTGAGTGAGAACCAACAGTCTGAGGCCTTTGTCCCTCTGTAGATGGACCAGGTCCACATACTATGGTTTTTGAGGTCAATTGGGAGCCACTAGAACCACCAATTCTGGATGGTTCACAATCCTTCGAATGATTCGACTGAGCAAGGGCCTCATGGGAAACTCGTAGAAAACCTCTCTGTCTCAGTCACAGTTGGACTAAGGCATCCAACTCCTCACTTCTGAGTTCATATCTTCAGCTTTAAAAACTAGAGGGTTCATAATAAAAAAAAGTCTAAAAACCCACCTAAATTGGAACTTGGACATCAAAAAGACAGGTCATACATAACATAGTAACATAGTAGATGATGGCAGATAAAGGCCCAATTGGTCCTTCCAGTCTGCCCAACCTGATTCAATCTAAAAATTTGTTTTTTTTTTTCTTCTTCTTAGCTATTTCTGGACAAGAATCCAAAGCTCTACCCAGTACTGTTCTTAGGTTCCAACTACTGAAATCTCTGTCAAAGCTCACTCCAGTCCATCTACACCCCCTCAGCCATTGAAGCACTCCCCAGCCTATCCTCCACCAAACGGCCATATACAGACACAGACCATGCAAATCTGCCCAGTACTAGCCTTAGTTCTTCAATATTTACTATTATTTTCTGATTCTAGATCTTCTGTGTTCATCCCATGCTTTTTTGAACTCCGTCACTGTTTTCATCTCCACCACTTCTCTTAGGAGCACATTCCAGACATCCACCACTCTCTCCGTAAAGAAGAATTTCCTTACATTGCTCTTGAATATACCACCCCTCAACCTTAAATTATGTCCTCTGGTTTTACCATTTTCCTTTCTTCGGAAAATATTTTGTTCTATGTTAATACCTTTCAAGTATTTGAACGTCTGAATCATATCTCCTCTGTCCCTCCTTTCCTCTAAGGCAGGGGTCCCCAAAGTCTCTCCTTGAGGGCCGAATCCAGTCGGGTTTTCAGGACTTCCCCAATGAATATGCATGAGATCTATGTGCATGCACTGCTTTCAATGCATATTCATTGGGGAAATCCTGAAAACCAGACTGGATTCGGCCCTCAAGGAGGGACTTTGGGGACCCCTGCTCTAAGGTATACATATTCATGGCTTCCAGTCTCTCCTCATACGTCTTTTGGCGCAAACCTCCTATCATTTTCGTTGCCCTCCTCTGGACCACTTCAAATCTTTTTTTGTCCTTCACCAGATACGGTCTCCAAAACTGAACACAATACTCCAAGTGTGGCCTCATCAACAACCTGTACAGGAGCATCAACACCTTCATTCTTCTACTGGTTACGCCTCTCTTTATACAGCCTAGCATCCTTCTGGCAGCAGCCACCGCCAAGTACCAATAATCGAACAGGGTTTTAGATGTATCTAAAACAAGCTTAGGCCTTTTCACTGCCTCTGTGCACCCTGAGCGAAAAGGGGCATTTTTGGAGGAGTGAGTAGGGCGGGATGTGGCGCAGTGTTCCCGCTAAGCTGCGCTGGCGCACAAAATATTACCTCGCAGCGCACAAGTTTCTCGTCACAGCGCACACAGTGTAGAGCACAGTTCTTCAACCGCCGGTCCGCAAACAAAATCTTGCCGGTCCGCGAAGGATTCGGTCCCCGCCGCAACGAAAGGCCAGCGTCAGCTGACTTGCAACTTCCTGTTGCAGTCGCTGTGCCGGGACTCCTGCCTTCGCCGGGACTCCTGCCTTCCACCGCGTTTGCCTCCTGCCTTGTCTCCGCACCTCCAGACCAGCAGCGGCAGCTGTGTATGCTTTTAACTTCGGCACAGAGCTGCCCCTAATCAATAGTTTAGCGCGGTTTCATAAGGCAGCCTCGGGGCCTTTGCTAGGCCGGCCCACATCGCATCATCGAAGCGGGCCGGCTATCAAAGGCCCCGAGGCTGCCTCATGAAACCGCGCTAAACTATTGATTAGGGGCAGCTCTGTGCCGAAGTTAAAAGCATACAGAGCTGCCGCTGCTGGTCTGAACTCTTGGGCCGCTGAAGGAGGGCAAAAAGCAGCTGTCCTGGAGGTTTCCCTTCCTCTCGCCTTTACAGGTTCCTTTTTTCCACCTTTTTTTTTTTTCCTTCAAACGGCAACGGGCCCCAGCATCGACATCAATCAAGTAAGTTCCACTGTCAATCAAGCGGTTCTGCTCGGCCAAAGCTTCCCCTGTGACATGAGCCACCCTCAGGGGAAAGAAAGTGACCCACAAAGGTGAGGGGAAGGGGGGCAGATGATGGAAGTTGGGGGGGGGGGAGAGAGAGAGAGAAGGGGCAGATGATGGAATGGAGGAGATGAGAGAGAGAGAGAAGGGGACAGATGATGGAAGTGAGAAGAAGGGAGAGAGAGCAGAAGGCAGATGGATGTCAGTTGAGAAGGGAGAGCAGATGCTGAATGGAAGTGGGGAAAGAACACATACTGGATGGAAGGAGGAGATAAATAAAGGGGGAAGAAAATAGTAAGATAATGGAGGGGTGAGGGAAAGGGGTGACAAGCTGTGTGTAGACACAGTGAAAAGAGGGAAACGGGACTAAATAGTAAGAAAGAATTTAATTTAGATGGAGGCAGAAAATAGAGAAGGAAGACCAGAGAAGAAAAGGGAAGAGAGAGCAGAGAATGATCAGATCTGAGTGGAGGAAATGAGAAGAGAGATATGCTAAAAACCACAGGGGGGAGGGAAGGATAGAGATGCCAGACCATGAGGGGAACAGAAGGAAGATGATGGATGCTAGACCAAATTGGGGGGTGGGGGGGGGGGCAGGAGGAGAGATGGCAGGGAAAGACAGACAGTGAATGGAAGGGGCAGATGCTGGACTGAAGAGACAGAGAAGGTTATCATGCTGCTGTACCGGGCCATGGTACGCCCTCACCTGGAGTACTGCGTCCAGCACTGGTACTTTAAGAAGGACACGGTACTACTCGAAAGGATCCAGAGAAGAGCAACTAAAATGGTTAAGGGGCTGGAGGAGTTGCCGTACAGCGAAAGATTAGAGAAACTGGGCCTCTTCTCCCTTGAGCAGAGGAGATTGAGAGGGGACATGATAGAAACATTCAAGGTACTGAAGGGAATAGACTTAGTAGCTAAGGCAGGGAGAACGAGAGGGCACTCTCTAAAGTTGAAAGGGGATAGATTCCATACAAACGTAAGGAAGTTCTGTGGTAGAAAGCAACATATTTATTTGGCTCATAACTTGCTGGCGCCCGATATTTTTAGCTCACAGTGAAAAAAGTTTGCTCACAACACCCGCCCGCTTAGAGGGAACACTGGATGTGGGTGGGATGTGGGCCGACCTAGACAGTCATCCGGCAGCCATAATCTAAAAGTTTGACAGGTTGCCTGGATGGAACTTATACGTTTTGACTTAAACCAAGTCAAAACAGGTATAAGTTCTGGATCGGGCCGCTGAGCTGATCGCTGCTGCCGTGATCAGTTCAGTGGCCCAGGCAATCCGTCCCCTCGCCCCTGTAACGACTGTGGCAAGAGGGATGCCCAGTCCCTCCTGCCCGAACCCACAGCGACCCTCCCCCCTCATGAATGGTCGTGGCAGGAGAGATGCCCAATCTCTCCTGCCAACACTCGCGAACCCCTCTCCCGCAATCTTTACCGGCAGGAGAGATGCCCCAATCTCTCCTGCCGAGACCCGCGAACCCCTCCTGAAAGTTTGCTGGCAAGAGGGATGCTCAGTCCCTCCTGCTGACACCTGTGACCCCCCGAAAGTTTGCCCCCACACCTACGCAGACCACACCACCCCCCACCAGGACCCCCCTAACCCCACCTGAACCCCCCCAACCTGGTATAGTTGGCTGGCAGATGGCTCCTGCCTGCGTCCAGTCAGCCTGCCTTCACTGGAATGGTGGGCCTGCCCCTTCCTGATGCATCTTGGGATGCACTGAGGAGCAGCCTAAGGGCCTGATTTGTTCAGGTACTTAAGGCCCCTCCTGCAGGAGGGGCCTTAGGCACCTGGGCCAACCGGAATCTTAGGCCTATCTCCCAGTGCATTTTGGGATGCACTGGGAGAGGCCTAAGATTCCGATTGGCCAGATCCCTGAGGCCACCCTATAGGAAGGGCACTAAAAACCTTTGGGATACCTATCTGCAGACTGCCAATCATTGCTCATTGCCTATTAAAAGCCAATAGATTCACATAGACACCTGTTCGTATGATCAGTGGCCAAAGAACTCTGAATGTAAAAAAGGATCTCAATTAATGCCCTACTCCCTTTCATCCATCCTCCATCAGACAAATCTCACCATAGGCAGCAGGATTCCCTCTGCTCTTTGGCAGATTGGCTCTTAGGATTGCATTGTTCAAAGCATTGAGGTAGGTGGGCATGCTGTGGTATCCTTTGTTATTGTAGAAAATCTGTGAACAGAAAGAACAGACAACATCAGCTTTGTAGTTCCAGCTTGTACTTAAGGGCCCAAATTCACTTACTTTCCCATGTGCACAGAGAGGGTCATTTTTAGTCATTTTGGTGAGTAAAACAGTAATTTATCTGCATAAATGACAATTTTCTATGTAAAGGTTTATGATGATGGCTATTTGAGTTGGGGATGTCGGACTGATTGTTTTGCTTTGATTCACTCCTAGTTTTTATTTACCTGGGCTGCCCTTCTGACAGCTATTTTCCGTACCACAGGAGGTGCCTTAGTGCCAAAGGATGCTGGGATGGATTTCTGAACATTTCCGACACTCAGCGCCCCATATCTAGCAGAGAAATAAAGATAGAGATCTCCATGAGAGGTTCATTACTTAAAAGAACAAGCTTATACTTTTTGCCACCTTTTAAATTAACTGTAGTGTCAGCTCATATCTCATAATCCAGAAGTAGCAACTGTCCAGCTAAATTCTGACATCCGGGGTAATTTTAAGGAGAAATTAGTTCTTACCTGATAATTTTATTTTCATTAGTCCCAACAGATCAATCCAGAGACTTGTGGGATGTAACAAAGCAGTCCTCAAGTCGGGTGGGAGCTTGCAACCCCAGCTTCCAACACTGAGGTGCCAAAGGATGAGTCCCCCCTGAACCAAAATGTCTAACTGGTAATGCTTCAAAAAGTTGTGAACTGAGGACCAAGTAGCAGACGTACAAATCTCATCATTCAAAACAGCCTGTGATTCTGCAGCCGCGTGGAGGAGAGAGCAGCAGCGGCTGGGGAGGCAGGCTTGGAAGGGAGGAAGCAGGGGATAGCGGCGGCGAGGAGCGGGTAGCGGCGAGAGTTAGCTCCGCCCACCCGCACCGCGTCATCAGCAGCGCCGGAGCCCGGACTCCCCCTTAAAAGGGGGAGATTTTCACAAGCCAGGTCCTCTGCAGCCGCGTGGAGGAGAGAGCAGCAGCGGCTGGGGAGGCAGGCTTGGAAGGGAGGAAGCAGGGGATAGCGGCGGCGAGGAGCGGGTAGCGGTGAGAGTTAGCTCCGCCCACCCGCACCGCGTCATCAGCAGCGCCGGAGCCCGGACTCCCCCTTAAAAGGGGGTGATTTTCACAAGCCAGGTCCTCTGCAGCCGCGTGGAGGAGAGAGCAGCAGCGGCTGGGGAGGCAGGCTTGGAAGGGAGGAAGCAGGGGATAGCGGCGGCGAGGAGCGGGTAGCGGCGAGAGTTAGCTCCGCCCACCCGCACCGCGTCATCAGCAGCGCCGGAGCCCGGACTCCCCCTTAAAAGGGGGTGATTTTCACAAGCCAGGTCCTCTGCAGCCGCGTGGAGGAACCTCTCAGACCCTATATATATTTTATTAAAAAAACAAAACAAAAAAAAAAAACCCTCTCTCTCTCTATCTTCATCCTTCTCCTCACATACCCTCTGACATCTCAACCTTTCTCTTTACAGAAATAAATCTTGGAAATGGCAGGAAGGACACGGAGTACCAAAGCTACAATCAAGATCGACACTCCAGCATCCGGAGAGACCCTGGGGATGGTCGAGGTCTGTACACAGAAGGCAGAGAGCGACATGGATCAGAGGGCAGAGGTCTCAGTGCAGACCGAGACCTTCCCCCCCCCCTCTCAAAGTGCACTACAGTCTCAACACAGACAGAGGAGCTGGGAAGCTTAGGCGAGGATATCTTACAGGAACTACTGAGCCTCAGGGAGGAGGTAAAGCGCCTGAGGAGCATAAAGGATGACGAGGCCTTCATCGATGACGCCATCCTGGAACTGTCACACCTCACAGAGAGAGCCCACAACAGGTCCATCCTCGACACGCCCAAACCTACAGAGCTAAACACAACGATTGGAATACAGGAGATGATTGGAGAAGCAGGCCCCTGGCAGCTAGTAACCTCCTCTACAGGCAAGCGAAATAAATCCACCTCATTCTCACTCTCTTCTTCTTTTTCTCTTCAACAGGATAGCAGTTCATCATTACCACAGCTAACTCTGAGAAATAGATTTCAGATCCTACAGGAAGGAGCCACCGAGGAAATATCAGAAGAGGCTCAAGAGGATGCCCAGCTCACAACATCATTTCCAGAGCACGCGGACCAGCCCCTTCGGAAGGAACGAAGAGTGGTAGTCATTGGTGACTCCATGCTAAGGGGCACTGAGGGACCAATATGCAGGCCTAATTTGCAGTCAAGAGAGGTCTGCTGTCTCCCTGGAGCCAAGATCCAGGATATTACCACTAACCTAGACAAAATTCTAAAACCTAATGATCATTTTCCCATGTTTCTCATCCATGTAGGCACAAACGACACTGCGAGAAATACCACAGAGAACATACCCAGAGATTTTGGAGCGCTGGGAAAGAAGTTGAAGCAGATAGGAGCACAGGTGGTCTTTTCATCAATTCTTCCAGTAAGAAACAAAGGCAGAGCTAGAGAAGAGCGTATTCAACGAACTAACGAATGGCTCCGAGAATGGTGCAGAGAAATGAACTTTGGATTTCTAAACCACGGCGAGACGCTCCAGGGACTACAAGGACCAGATGGACTCCACCTAACCAGAAGAGGTAGAAACGTATTTGGACATCGATTGGCCCGCCTACTCCATAGGGCTTTAAACTAGGTAAGTTGGGGGAGGGTACATACTTATATCCCAGAGCAGTAAGAAACCACCCTGAGGAGGCAAGTCGCACTCACACTACCAAGTCTAAGGTAAGTACCAATGACATCCACATTAATTCAGGGAGCAATATCACTGATAATTTAGGAGCCACACTAACTCATAAAGTAAACTCTTCACAGAAATGGAGGGCCATGTATGTTAATGCGCACAGCTTGGGCAATAAGATTCTAGAATTAGAGACTGAAATAACAAATGCCGATCTTGACGTGATAGCGATATCTGAAACCTGGTTCACGGAATCGCATGGGTGGGATATGGTTATACCAGGGTACAACCTACTTCGCTGCGACCGAGTGGGTAAATTGGGAGGAGGAGTAGCGCTATACACTAAGGAAAGCATCAAAACCACCAGAATCACAGATGTTAGATACACTGGGGAATCCCTCTGGGTGAACCTGGCCAGAGGAAATGAAAGATGCCTATACCTTGGTGTGATATATAGACCTCCCAGGCAACAAGAGGACAAAGACATGGAATTAATCGAGGACATAGAGAATATCACACTGCGCGGGGACTCTGTAATGCTAGGAGACTTCAACATGCCAGATGCAGATTGGGACACACTCTCCGCGACTACGGGTAGCACCAGAAGAATATTAAACTCCATAAAGGGCGCACGTTTCAAGCAATTGGTATTGGAACCCACCAGGGACAAGGCGTTACTAGACCTGGTTCTCACCAACGGAGATAGCGTCACGGAAGTCTCAGTAGGAGAAACACTGGCCTCCAGCGACCATAATATGGTTTGGCTCAACCTCAAGAAAGGATTCCCGAAAACAAACACAGCAACAAGGGTTCTCAACTTTAGAGGCACAGACTTCAACCGCATGGGAAAGTTCGTCCATGAGGAGCTACATAAACAAGCAAAAACTGATAATGTGGAGGATATGTGGTTGACTCTGAAGTCCATACTACACGAAGCAACAGACCAATACATAAAGACTGTAAGTAAACGCAGGAGAAACAAAAGACCCCAATGGTTCAGTAAAAAAATTTCAGACCTAGTTAAACAGAAAAGAGACGCTTTTATCGACTACAAACATTTAGGCAGAGAGGGGGCAAAAGAGGACTATCTAGACAGATCTAAAGCTGTCAAAACAGCAGTCAGAGAGGCCAAACTCCGAATGGAGGAAGAGCTAGCACGGAAAATTAAGAAAGGGGATAAATCTTTCTTCAGCTATATTAGCGACAGAAAAAGAAACAAAGATGGGATAGTTCGCCTGAAGCAATCGGACGGTAACTTTGCAGAATCAGACTCTGTGAAGGCAGAATTACTAAACCAATACTTCTGTTCAGTGTTCACCCGCGAAGAGCCGGGAGCTGGTCCACAGCTGCAGACGGGAGATAACCGGAAAGACCCGTTTCAGGATTTCGAATTTACGCCCAGTAGTGTCTACGGCGAACTTTCAAGACTCAAAGTAAACAAAGCCATGGGACCGGATAACCTACACCTCAGAATGCTCAGGGAGTTAAGGGAAGTCCTGGCAGAACCATTATCTGTTCTTTTCAATCTTTCCCTAAGCACAGGAAGGGTCCCATTAGACTGGAAAACAGCCAACGTAATCCCACTCCACAAAAAGGGCTGCAGGACAGAGACAGCAAACTACAGACCAGTGAGTCTCACGTCTATAGTGTGTAAACTCATGGAAACACTGATTAAACAGAATCTTGACACAATCCTAGATGAAGAAAAACTGCGTGATCCACACCAACACGGGCTCACCCGGGGTAGATCCTGCCAATCTAATCTGATTAGCTTTTTTGACTGGGTTACCAGACAACTGGACGCCGGAGAGTCACTGGACGTGGTATACTTGGACTTCAGTAAAGCATTTGATAGCGTCCCTCATCGAAGATTACTGAACAAGCTGAAATCGATGGGATTAGGAGACATTCTAACTACATGGGTTGGGGATTGGCTGAGCGGTAGACTTCAGAGGGTGGTGGTAAACGGTACCCCATCCTAAGCATCGGACGTGATCAGTGGAGTGCCGCAGGGATCGGTCCTGGGTCCGATCCTATTCAATTTATTCATAAGAGATATGACGAAAGGACTTAGAGGAAGGGTATCACTGTTCGCCGACGATGCCAAACTTTGTAACATAGTAGGCAGATGCTTATTACCTGATAATATGACACACGACCTACTACTGCTGGAAAAATGGTCAAAAACTTGGCAGCTAGGCTTCAATGCTAAAAAATGCAAGATAATGCACTTGGGCAGGAGAAACCCCCGTAGAACTTATGTACTAAATGGTGAGACCTTGGTTAGAACTACGGCGGAACGCGATCTAGGAGTGATCATTAGCGAGGATATGAAGGTTGCCAATCAAGTGGAGAAGGCTTCCTCCAGGGCAAGACAAATGATGGGGTGTATCCGTAGAGGTTTCGTCAGCAGGAGACCTGAGGTTATGATGCCGTTGTACAGAGCCATGGTGAGGCCTCATTTAGAGTACTGTGTGCAGTTTTGGAGCCCACACTACCGAAAGGACGTGCTGAGGATCGAGTCGGTTCAGCGAACGGCCACCAGGATGGTCATGGGGCTCAAGGATCTCACGTATGAAGAAAGACTAAAGAAGTTGCGGCTGTACTCACTTGAGGAAAGAAGAGAACGGGGAGATATGATTGAAACGTATAAGTACATCACGGGACACATCGAGTCAGAAGATGATATCTTCTGGCTCATGGGACCCTCAACCACCAGAGGGCATCCGCTGAAAATCAGGGGAGGGAAGTTTCATGGCGATCCCAGGAAGTACTTCTTCACCGAGAGAGTGGTGGACCATTGGAACAGACTCCCACCCCAGGTGATAAAGGCCAGTAGCGTAACAGATTTTAAGAAAAAATGGGATACTCACGTGGGATCTTTAAGGGAGTAAACTCAGGGGGGGGATACTTGGAATGGGCAGACTTGGTGGGCAATAGCCCTTTTCTGCCGCTTTTTCTATGTTTCTATGTTTCTATTCTGCAAATGATGTAAACTGCACACTGGTGGAATGTGTCTTCACAGACACAGGCGGAGACCACCCAACAATCACATATGTGGAAGAGATAGCATCCTTCAGCTACTTCACAATTGTAGCCTGACACCTATTCCCCTTTCCTGTGCAATACCACAGAGATGATCAGAGCGAAACTCAGTGAGCGAAACTCACTGATAACCTCCAAGTATCACAGAAACATGATGGCAGAGAAAGGCCATCCGCAATAACCATTATCTCTTCCTCTCTCTAAGAGATCCCACATGCCTATCCCGGGCTTTCATGAATTCAGACACAGTCTCTGTTTCCACCACCATATGTCCAGACATGGGCGCCGGTTAGAAAATCGGAAGGGATGGGGTTGGGGGGGGGGGTATAAGTCTTAGGCGTCTGTCCCTTAGGGCAGATGCAATTCTGAATAGGATGCTGGTGTGCGATTCTCAGATGCTTCTTAGGCGGCTGCTGAGACTGGCATCCTATACAGAATCTGCCCCTTTGGCCAGCTAATTGAGAGCAGCCAATTATAAAATTGCTCCATTTGAGGTAATTTTATAAAGAAATATTCGAATTTAGAAAATAAGGCATATAAATAACTGAAAATGCAATGAGAAAGTAGCTCCAAGAGCCATAACTTTAGATCTAAGCTGAAAAAACTGCCCCCTTCTCAGATGAATAGCTCACGAAACAAACAGCTCATGAAACATTAAGTTATATAGCGGTTCATTTGCTAAGCTGCTGTAAGTGCTAGTGTGCTCTTACCAAATGAATGACACATCTCTGGCTTTTTGAGCTTTTAACGATGTGTCACCTTGTTATATTTACTCTTTTATCATGCTGCAAATTTCAGGCATAATCTCTCCGATATGTAATAGTTAATATTTTTTATTCTTATTTACAATATTATGTACATTTACTTTGATAATTCTTAAATGCTGGAATTGCATATTATATCTTTTAATGTCAATGGGCTAAATCATTGTATTAAGCGAATAAAGGTGTCAAAATATTTGCGTTCCTTTAACCAAGACTTTTTAATACTCCAAGAGACTCATCTCTCATCCACAGATAGTTCCAAAATCTTAATTAAGAGGTATTCTTCTCCATACTTCTCATCCGCTAATAGAAAAAAGAATGGAGTCTTACATTAAATGGAGTAGTTACATTAAAACCTCTCTACAACTCTCTATCATATCACATGATGCTGACACCGAGGGAAGATGGTGCCTGAAATCCAATACTGGAAGACCGCAGCACAGTCGGCCAGCTCCACAGGACATCAGATATGAGAAACAGCAAGAAATAACACATCTCTTATTGCATTTTGATAGAATCAACAAATTTTTGTAGTTCTGAGGGTTCAGAATACGTATATGTTTTGTTGTTGTAGGTGACTTTCATACGTGCAAGATACGAGTCCAAATCTTGCGCCGATATCTTTCAGATCTTGGCGCTGTTGTAGGAAGATTTTCTGGCGAGCTGCAGTCGATTTCGCTAGATCGGGTACGAAGATAACTTTTTTTCCTTGGTAAAGAAGATGTTTTTTCTCTTTCATAGCGTTTAGAATTTGAAGAGCTTGTTGATAGAGTAATATTTTAGCCACGATTGGTCTTAGAGTTTTTAGGCTTGCGGCAGGTCTTGAGGGAACACAATGTGCCCATTCTATCTCCAGTGGCAAAGTAAAATTGAGGCCTAGCAATGATGGGATGAGATCAGTGAGAAACGTGATCATATCCTAGCCCTTGGAATTCTCCAGAATTCCCAAGATACGTACGTTGTTTCCGCAGCTTCTATTTGCCAGGTCCTCCAGATCATTCTTTAAGTGGATAATGTCTTGATCTTGCTTGGAGATAAGCACGATGCTATGAGTGTGTTTGATTGTGAGGTCCTCAAGTGCATCGATTCTATGGCGGGCATCTGTAAATTGAGCATTTAGTGTTTTGATTTCTGTTCGAATCAGTTCCGATTCCTCAACTTGCTTTGACATAATACCTTTGAAGGCTCTCATTTCTGAGATTAGAAGCTCAAGTTATGCGTCAATTGATTTCGGTGCCATTTTGTCTGGAGAAAATGGCTCGTGTTTGGGTCTTTTACTACTCGAGAACGAAGATAATTGTTGCTCCGGTTTAGTAGATTTAGTTGTTGCCATTTAATGATCTAGAGCAGTGGTTCCCAACCCTGTCCTGGAGGACCACCAGGCCAATCGGGTTTTCAGGCTAGCCCTAATGAATATGCATGACAGAGATTTGCATATAATGGACATGACAGACATGCAAATCTGCTCCATGCATATTCATTAGGGCTAGCCTGAAAACCCGATTGGCCTGGTGGTCCTCCAGGACAGGGTTGGGAACCACTGATCTAAAGGTTATGCGTAAGTATTTTACTGCTTCAGTGAGGGTTAGTAAGGATGTCGATTATCTGTTTGAAACGCCGTCCTTCAGGAGAGCTCAAACTGTGGTCCGATCGCCATGTTCGTCAGGCCATTCCCCTATATGTAGGTATTAGAAACAATTATTGTGCCCTGTTGGACATGTGGCTGTCTTATACATGTAAATCATAAATATTACCTGTGTTTATGTTTTATAGATATGCAGATAATGAATATTGTCATGTCGATAGTTATGAAATTTTTATGAATGCATTTGATATTGGAAACTGCCTAGATTGTATTTTTATTTCTTCATAGACTGTTTTGAGTTCCATTAACCCGATGAGTATTTTTCATTAGGTATGCATAATATTTCTGTTCTCTATATTTTTCTTATTCTTTGGTTTTAATTTTCATCTTTATTATTTACTTTATTTGTACACATACACACATGAGAATTATATAGGTTCTCACAGCTTTTGATACTCTAATTTCCTTCAGTTCTTCTTTCATTCTTGTTCACAAGATTTTGATTGAGGTTCTAACCGTGTCTTTTTTGCCACCTATTGCACTTACCATTCACATTATTGATTTACATTTTGCATCTTTATACGTCAACCCCCCCCCATTCAAATGTTTATTATTTTCCCATTTGTTACTTTATGTGTTTGTACAATGCAATCTGTAAAATGAGGCTCAATCCTAAACCAGTAAAGAAATGCTTCTATGGCTATGTCAGCTCATCTCATATTTCCAGCTTGTGGTGTTCACTGCGAGAAAACTGGCTTTTAAATTACATGGTATGGAACTCTCAAAGGAAAGCAAGAGATAAATCTGATCCATGACCAGCGGCGTAGCGAGGGCGACTGGTGCCCGGGGCAGTAGTGCCCCTTTCCCGCCCTCTTCCCTGCTGCACACACACACACTTCTGCGCCCCTTCCTCGTACCTTTTTAACTTCGACGCGAGCAACGAAGAACTAGCTGCCCGCGTCGGCTTCGGAGCTCTCTCTGTCATCACTTCCTCTCAGATGTGACGTCAGAGAAAACGCCGAAGCGGATGTGGGCAACAAGTTTGTCGCTGCTTTTGCCGAAAGTTATAAAGGTATGGAGAAGGGGCGCTAGTGCATGCGCGCGGCAGAGGGAGGAGAGGGGAGGGGGGCTGGTGCCCCGAGGAAGACCGCGCCCAGAATGGACCGCCCCCCTTGCACCCCCTTTACTATGCCGCTGTCCATGACCGTTCAGCACATACACCTCCTCCTCACCTGTGCAATCTGTAACGGTCTGATGTAAAAAGAAGATATTCTGACACATTGCGTCCACTGATGTCCACCAAAATATCCCCTGTCACAACTTTCATCTGGGGTGGGTGACCTCCGACCCCACTGGGGCATGAGAAGCCTGTCCCTTGCATGGAGCAGGAGCATCGAATTGGTTCGCGAATGTTGTAGGGGAGCGATGGTGTCGAGGTGACCGTCTCTGAAGGAGGGAAATAGAAAAGAAAAAGGTCAGGCATTTACTACCCCTTCATCTGCCAAGCCCGAAGGTGTTCCCCTGTTCTCCATTCTGGATCCAATCTTCTGAACCCCTTTAAAGGCGATTCTAAAAAAAAAAGCACTAACATTTACACACCCATTGTGCATGTCAACATTTACAATAGAAGTTCACCAACAAGAAAGAATGTCCAAATATTCAATATCCAAAACAACATTCAATATAATTCAGCACTACCTATGGTACCCAATAAAAAAGGAGAAAAGACCTCAGTGTCTAGTAGGGGTTCTAAACAAACTACCCACATAGACAAGCCAATCTCAAAAACTCGAGTTTGAGACCAGCAGACACATCCTTGGTCAAAAACTCCAAGATAAGTGGTATTATAATATAAACAAAATACAGTCATTGAATATCATCACTTATCTGAAAATATGGTATACATAGCACATTTACAATAGTACATGAAATAAGATGATTCGTTAAACAGTCAAATATTTTTTCTAAATATTTGACTGTTTAACGAATCATCTTATTTCATGTAACATGTTTACTTTTATAACTTTTTGTAAACCGCGTTGAACTTCTGGTTACGCGATCAATAAGCACTATGTTATGTTATGCTATGCTACAATAATAGCATTTATCCATAGAGGTGTGAAATTATGCAAGTATATGCCAGTATCAGGGCTAGAGCTTGTTAACAACGTCCTGCACTCCATACTACAATGTGCATGGATAATGCTTCAATGCAGCATGAACTTTTGTCTCCGTATTTACCAAGGCCTGCACTTCAGCATGTGACTCACTTTGGCTGATGCAAGAGGTGGGCAATCATTGCATAGGGAGTCTCTTGTTAAGAGATAAGCACTTCTGATCAGTCAACTCCAGCCGCTTTGGAGCCTGGGTTCTGGGGAAATTATTCAGAAATAATATTACAAGACTATTGTGGTTCTTCCAGGTAAGAACCAATTATTTATCTTATCTTTGGAGATGGTGCCTCTATCAGGACAATATAAAAAGGCATCTCGGGGTAGGGGGGTCAAGAATGATCTAGAGCTATCATCAAATCCTGAACTTATGGTCTTGTCTCTTGTAAAGTCCACTGAACTCTCTACTCATCTCTTTTTATTTTTATTTATTTTATTTATTTATTTAGATTTTTATCCCGTCCTCCCAATAGCTCAGAACGGTTTACAAATGAATATACACAGTGGGGAGTAACTAGACATATAAGTAGTACAACAGGTTTAGTGATTGGATTTATAGTTTTTGGAGAGAATTAAATACAGGGAGAGTAAGCAGAAAGAGAGAAGGGGGAAATACAGTAGTTTAGTTTAAGGAAAGTTATAAGCGTTTAGGTACAATTTGTTAGTGGATAGAGTAAGAGAGGGTCATACTGGAATTTCGGGAAGGTGATGGGAGAGTGGAGGGTGGGGCCTAAGGGGGGGAGAAGACAGAGGAGATCTTTAGTTGAAGAGGAGGGTCTTTACCGATTTACGGAATGTTAATAATGAGTTCTGTTGTCTAAGTTGGGGGGGGAGTTGGTTCCAGAGGTGTGGAATGAAGTGGCTGTAGGATCGTTTGTGGGCAGTTTCTGTGAGCAGGGATCTTCCGGGGGGGGGGGGGGGGGGTGCATAGGCGTATCTCTGACTTTGAGCGGAGGGTGCGAGTGGGGTTGTAGATGGGAAGCTTGGATTTTATGTAGGAGGGGGTGGTGGAGTAGATTCTCTTGTGAGCAATTGCCAGGGCTTTGAAAGTACAGCGTTGGCTAATTGGGAGACAGTGTTCAGCATGGATTGCCGGGGAGATGGAATCGTGGTAGTTGAGGTTGTGTAGGAGGTGGATGGCTGCATTTTGGACCCGTTGGAGGCGTTTGATATTATTTTTGGTTAGTCCATTAAATAGGGAGTTACAATAATCCATTCTGGAGAGGACATATGCGTATAGGAGTTGGGCGAGGTCTGGTGTGGAGATGTAGGGTTTGATCCTTTTCAGTTGGCGAAGGTAGTAGAAGGAGGTGGAGACTACTTGGGATATGTGGTTAGATAGGGATAGGTGTCCGTCTAGGGTTACTCCCAGGCTGCGAACTTGATCTGCTGCCGTTAGTAGAGTGGAATCCCATGTTAGTGTAGGTCGTAGGTATTTGGTGTTTTTGTTTCTGATCCATAGGAGTTCGGTTTTGGAGGCGTTAAGTTGAAGCTTGTTGTTTGACATCCAAGTTTTCATGTCAGTGAGGCAGAGTTCGAGGTTAGCAATTTGGGATGGCCGGTTTTCGCCTAAGGGGAGGAGCAGCTGGATGTCATCTGCATAAGAGTGGATTTTGATTTTATATTTTTGCGCTATATCGATGACGGGTTTGATGTAGAGGTTGAATAGGAGGGGGGATAGAAGGGCGCCTTGAGGAACGCCATATTTGATAGGCTTAGGGTTAGATTTATGTGTCCCTAGTAGGACAGTTTGGGTCCTTTGGTGAAGGAAGGAGGTGATCCATTGGAGGGCTGTGTCTTTGATTCCGAGGTCGTGGAGCCTAGATGTGAGTAGGTGGTGGTCAACTGTGTCGAAGGCAGCGTTAAGGTCAAGTAGGACTAGTAGGGCGTCATTGCCTTTGTTGAGTATTGACCAGCTGTCGTCGATGATATCAAGGAGTACTGATTCTGTGCTGTGGCCCTTACGGAAGCCGGATTGGGCTGGGGATAGGGCAGCTTGTTCTTCAATGAAAGGGTGTAGGCGGTGGAGCACAATTCGTTCAAGGAGTTTGGAGACAATTGGGAGGTTGGAGACTGGGCGATAGTTGCCAGGTTCATTAGGATCAAGGGAGGGTTTTTTGAGAGTGGGCTTGATAATAGCTGATTTCCAGCTGAGGGGGACAGTTCCAGTAGTTAGAGAGGTGTTAATGATGGGGAGGATGGATTCTGCCATGGCGTCTCCGGCAGACAGCAGGAGGCTGGACGAGCAGGGGTCGAGGATGGTGTTGGAGGGTTTGAGTTCTCTCAGGGTTTCGAGGACCTCCGCATGAGTAGCTAAATGAAATTGGGAGAGAGTGGCAGAAGGGGGGGTATATGGAATTGGTTGGAGCTGAGTAGGAGTGGGTTTGGTGTTGAGGTCGAGGTTAGCTCGGATGTTTTGTACTTTGGACTGGAAGAAGTCCGAGAGAGTTTCGCTATCGAGTTCTGTTTGGTTGATTTGATTATTCCTTTGGGCGTTGGTGAAGAGATGGTTGGTGAGGGTGAACAGTTGTTTTGATCTAGAAGGGGCTTGTTGTAGGAGACGAGAGTAGTAGGTCTTTTTTGCTTCTAGAATGGCAGCTTTGTATGTGGTGGATAGAAACATAGAACATAGAAACATAGAAATTGACGGCAGAAAAGGGCCATAGCCCATCGAGTCTGCCCATACCAATGATTCACTCCCTGATTCTTACTCTCCTAGAGATCCCACATGAATATCCCATTTTCTCTTGAATTCTAACACGCTGCTGGCCTCAATCACCTGCTGAGGCAGCTCGTTCCAATGATCGACCACCCTTTCGGTGAAGAAGTACTTCCTAGCATCACCCCGAAATTTCCCTCCCCTGATTTTCAGCGAGTGTCCTCTGGTTACCGAGGGCCCTGTAAGACTGAAGATATCATCTTTCACCTCTATACGCCCAGTAATATACTTAAAGGTCTCAATCATGTCCCCTCTCTCTCTTCGCTCCTCCAGTGAGTACATTCGCAGTTTTTTTAACCTTTCTTCATACGTGAGATCCTTGAGCCCCAAGACCATCTTGGTAGCCATTCGCTGAACCGATTCAATTCTCAACACATCTTTTCGGTAGTGTGGTCTCCAGAATTGAACACAATATTCGAGATGAGGTCTCACCATGGATCTGTACAGTGGCATTATGACTTCAGGTTTTCTGCTGACAAAACCCCTACGGATACAGCCCATCATTTGTCTTGCCTTGGACGAAGCCTTCTCCACTTGATTGGCAGCCTTCATGTCGTCGCTAATGATCACTCCTAAATCCCGTTCCACCTTGGTCCTGGACAAGGATTCACCATTTAGTGTGTAAGTTCTGTGTGGATTTTTTTTGCCTAGGTGCATTACTTTACATTTTTTAGCATTAAAGCCTAGCTGCCAAGTTGATGACCACTGTTCAAGCTTTTTTAGGTCCTGCGTCATAAAGTCAGGCACACTGCTTTTATTAACTATGTTGCATAGTTTGGCATCGTCGGCAAACAGTGATACTTTTCCTCTAAGTCCTAGGGTCAAATCTCCTATGAATAAATTGAATAGAATCGGCCCTAAGACGGAGCCCTGAGGTACTCCACTCATCACTGCAGACGTTTTGGAGGGGGTACCGTTTACCATCACCCTTTGAAGCCTACCATCTAGCCAATCCCTTACCCATGTAGTGAATGTATCTCCTAATCCCATCGATTTTAGTTTGTTCAACAGCCTGCGGTGTGGGACGCTATCAAAAGCTTTGCTGAAGTCCAAATATATCACGTCAAGGGACTCACCGGCATCCAGATGATTGGTCACCCAATCAAAGAAGTCAATCAGATTAGATTGGCAGGACCTTCCCCTGGTAAATCCGTGTTGATGAGGATCACGTAAATTTTCTTCGTCTAGAATTTTGTCAAGTTCCTGTTTGATCAGTGTTTCCATGAGTTTGCACACAATGGATGTGAGACTCACCGGTCTATAATTTCCTGTCTCTGTTCTGCAGCCCTTTTTGTGGAGTGGAATTACGTTAGCTGTTTTCCAGTCTAGGGGTACTTTTTCCGTGCGCATGGAAAGATTGAAGAGTACGGATAGTGGTTCAGCCAGAACTTCACTCAGCTCTCTGAGTACCCTGGGGTGTAGATTGTCTGGCCCCATGGCTTTGTCTACTTTGAGTCTTGAAAGTTCGTGGTAGACGCTACTAGGTGTAAACTCGTAATCACGAAACAGGTCATTTTGGCTATCTCTTATTTGCAGTTGTGGACCATTTCCCGGTGCTTCACAGGTGAATACTGAGCAAAAGTATTCGTTTAGCAGTTCTGCCTTGGTAATATCAGATTCTGCGTAGTTTCCATCTGATTGCCTAAGGCGTTCTATTCCATTTTTGTTTCTCTTCCTGTCGCTAATGTACCTAAAGAAGGATTTGTCCCCTTTTTTAATGTTCCGTGCTAGATCTTCCTCTGTTTGAAGTTTGGCTTCCCTGACTGCCTTTTTGACAGCCTTAGATCTGGCCAGATGGATATGTTTTTCCAGTGGGTTTTGGTTTCATTGTCCGGATGTTTGGCCCAGATCCTTTCTGCTTTCCTCAGGGATCGTTTTATGGATCGGAGGTCATTAGTGTACCAGGGAGCAGGTGCTTTGTTGGTGATTATTTGGGTTGTTTTTGTCTGGACCAGGTTATTATAGAGGGATTGGATGTTAGAGTGCCATGTGGCGGCTGCCAGGTCAATTGATTGTTGGAACACTTCAGAGTGTACCTGGCTAGTGTGACTACCTTCTGACCTACATCTCCATCCCAAGGGAAAAGAGACTTGCTCTACTGTCAGGTTGTATAAACAAGCAGGTGGTTGGAAATGTCAAAGCAGGTGGTTAAATTTATAGGCCTAGGAAGAGTTTTTATTCTGAAACATTACTAATAAGTGTTCATATAACATTTAAAAAGAACATTTCTATTACTTTTTTCTAAGCTACCTAGGAGTTGTACATAACTCTTTCATTCTAATTATCTCCATTTTCATTTTTGGTTGTTTTACCTGCTTGAACGGGATCTGGATAGGCCACTTTGCCCCTTTACCACCCCCCAATCCCCGAACTCTTACCATATTACCATGTGGACATTTTTTGGTGGAAACTTAGCAGCAGCCGTTTATTGGTATTAAAAGTTCAAACAAACAAACATAACAATTACCTTGAGCTAGTAGAGTATCACAAAATATATATAGCCCCCAACCCAGCCATGTCAGCAAGGATCTGAGGGGTGGCATGTCCCTCACATGCCCTGTTCTCCAGGGTCACCTGACCCCCGGGCACTGCTCCTCTGCAGGCCCGCAGCTCATCCCCCCGAAGAGCCCCCCAACCAGTAGCTCAGGATACCGCACCCAAGTTCTGCCCTAAACGGCCTACCAGACCAGCTTAAAGGGAGGGCAGGCAGGATAAGCTGCCTCAGAGGACCAGGAAAGCCTCCGTAGGAGTCCTCTGAGGTCCCGGCTTCTATTAACCTCCCTCCCATCATCCCCCTACAGCCTGCCCAATCACCAAACTCCTCTTTGATGGGAAAAGCCCCGCCAACCAATCATGCACCACAACTACCCCCAGTTACATGCATGGGCCTTCCCTCCCCGCAATGAGGGGTGGCATGCCCCTCACATTCCCTGTTCTTCAGGGTTACATGACTCCCAGACATGGCTCCTGTGCCAGCCCACAGCTCATCCTCCGATAAGCCCCGCAGCCAGTAGCTCAGAATACCGCACCCAATTTCTGCCCTAACCGGCCCATCAAACCAGCCTAAAGGGAGGGTGGGAAGGAAAAGCTGCCTCAGAGGACTAGGAAAGCCCTGAGTCCTCTGAGGTCCCAGCTTCTTTTATCTCCCTCTCATTGCCACCTACAGCTGCGGCCTGCCCAATCGCTGCACTCCTCTTCAGCGGGAAAAGCCCTGCCAACCAATCTTGCCCATCGAGATGGGCTCTTGGGCTCCCATTTTATCTTCTGGGACTTGTCAGTTGTTTGTCAGTGTGTCTAGGAGCTAAGGCTCAGATCTGCCCAGTCAGGAGGACCTGTCACTAAATCCTAATTTTCCAGAGTGCTACCATAATATACTTTGCATGTTCCTAATTACACTGTCCAAATGGAGACTGTGTTTCTGATTTGTCCCTACAGCCACCTAAGCACTAGTCTGTGAAAACCCTCAGGTAAGTGAATCATTAAATACCTCTACAGAAATGGGGAAAAGGGCAACATGTGGCAATGTACGAGTATATTAATACCTGTAGTATGGGAAATAAGGTACTAGATCTAAAGACTATGATAGAAGAGGCTGCTTGGATTCAGTAGCAGTCACACAAACGTGGTTCAGAAGAAACAAGACTACAGCATAGTTATAATAATCTATTCAGGAAAGACAAGGTAAGAAGAAAAGGAGGAAGAGTATCATATGTTAAAGATAATATTAAATTATACTTTAATAGGAAATAAACAAATCCAAAAAAATCATTTCAAAAAATATGTTTTTTTTCAAACAATTCAACTTAAATGAAACTATATCCTTTTAAATCTTCTTAAATTTTATTGTTTTCATTTCATATATTTATATATATTATATTTTTGTACATATAAAATTTCATCATTTGAATGCAATTACAAAATTGCAAAATACATAAACAGATCACCCCACAGAGGCCCCAACAAAATTTCTTTACAAAAAACGTGCGAAGTACAAAACTAAAGTCTATATCGCTGAATCCAAAAATCCAGCTGACTGTTTCTTATTTGTCTGAGCTGAAAAATCGGCTCACTCAATTAGCTCAAAAGCAGTTCTTTCAGACACAGGATGATTATTTTAATCCATAACTGAACGCGATATTTCCATCTGTCTTGTTCTCTATTTTCCATTGTCTTGTTCTCAACACTCATAAGAACATAAGAAATGCCTCTGCTGGGTCAGACCCGAGGTCCATCGTGCCCAGCAGTCCGCTCACGCGGCGGCCCAACAGGTCCAGGACCTGTGCAGTAATCTTCTATCTGTACCCCTCTATTCCCATTTCCAGTAGGAATTTGTCCAATCCTTTCTTGAACCCCAGTACCGTACTCTGCCTTATAACGTCCTCTGGAAGCACATTCCAGGTGTCCACCACATGTTGGGTAAAGAAGAACTTCCTAGCATTTGTTTTGAATCTGTCCCCTTTCAACTTTTCCGAATGCCCTCTTGTTCTCTTATTTTTCGAAAGTTTGAAGAATCTGTCCCTCTCTACTCTCTCTATGCCCTTCATGATCTTGTAAGTCTCTATCATATCCCCTCTAAGTCTCCTCTTCTCCAGGGAAAAGAGATCCAGCTTCTCCAATCTCTCAGAATATGACAGGTTTTCCATACCTATTATCAGACGTGTTGCTCTCCTTTGAACTCTCTCGACTAATGCCATATCCTTCTTAAGATACGGCGACCAATATTGGACGCAGTACTCCAAATGCGGGCGCACCATCGCCCGATACAACGGCAGGATAACTTCTTTCGTTCTGGCTGTAATACCCTTTTTGATTATACCAAGCATTCTATTCGCTCTCTTAGCGGCCGCTGCACACTGTGCCGACGGCTTCATTGTCATGTCCACCATTACCCCCAAGTCCCTTTCCTGGGTATTCTTATTCAATAACATCCCTCCCATTTTATAGTTGTACCCCGAGTTTCTGCTCCCCACATGTAATACTTTACATTTCTCAATGTTGAACTTCATCTGCCATTTCGCCGCCCATTCTTCTAATTTGTTTAAGTCCCTTTGCAACTTTTCGCAGTCCTCTGTAGTCCAAGCTCCATTAAATAATTTGGTGTCGTCCGCAAATTTTATTATCTCGCACTTCGTCCCTGTTTCTAGATCATTTATGAAGATATTAAATAGCAGCGGCCTGAGCACCGAGCCCTGCGGGACACCACTCGTGACCCTCCTCCAGTCGGAGTAGTGACCCTTCACTCCTACCCTTTGATTTCTACCCTCCAACCAGTTTCTGATCCATCTATGTACGTCTCCTTCCACCCCATGGTTCTTCAGTTTCCGGAGTAGACATTCATGGGGCACCTTGTCAAAGGCTTTTTGGAAATCTAGATATATGATGTCTATGGGGTCTCCTTTGTCCATCCGTTTGTTGATCCCTTCGAAGAAGTGCAATAAGTTCGTTAGGCACGATCTTCCCTTGCAGAAACCATGCTGGCTGGTTATCAGAAGTTCATGTTTTTCAAAATGTTGATCGATGTTTTCTTTTATCAGTGCTTCTGCCATTTTCCCCGGAACCGAAGTCAGGCTCACCGGCCTGTAGTTTCCCGGGTCACCTCTTGATCCCTTTTTAAAGATGGGTGTAACGTTGGCTATCTTCCAATCTTCCGGGATCTCGCCTGTTTTCAGGGATAAGTTGCAAATTTGCTGCAGTAGTTCCGCTATCTCATCCTTTAATTCCTTCAGAACCCTTGGATGTATGCCATCCGGACCCGGGGATTTGTCAGTTTTTAGTTTTTCTATCTGCCTATGAACGTCCTCAAGGCTCACTTCTATGGATGTTAATTTTTCTGCCTGACTTCCGTTGAAGAATTGTTCAGGTTCCGGCATGTTGGACGTGTTTTCGTTTGTAAATACAGACGAGAAGAACATGTTAAGCCTTTCTGCCACTACCTTCTCCTCCTTCACCACTCCCTTCCTGTATCCGTCGTCCAGCGGTCCCACTTCCTCTCTAGCCGGCTGCTTCCCTTTAACATATCTGAAGAATGGTTTGAAATTTCTTGCTTCCCTGGCTAGTTTCTCTTCATACTCTCTTTTGGCTTTCCGAACCTCACGGTGACATTCTTTTTGATGCTTCTTGTGCTCTTTCCAGTTCCCCTCAGTTTTGTCCTTTTTCCATTTCTTGAATGATTTTTTCTTATTGCCTATCGCTTCCTTCACTGTTTTGGTTATCCATGCTGGGTCTTTTGTTCGATTCTTTTTACACCCCTTCCTGAATCTGGGGATATACAGATTTTGCGCCTCGCTCACCATGTCACTGAAGAAGGACCAGGCATGATTTACCGTTAGCCAAGTTTTGGAAGTGTTCCTAAGTTTCTTCCTTACCAATTCCCTCATTGCTTCGTAGTTTCCTTTCCTGAAGTTAAAGGTTGTCGCAATGGATTCTTGCCTTTTGACACTCCTACCTCAACCTTGAACTTGATCATATTATGATCGCTGTTTCCCAACGGTCCCACTACTTCTACTTCCTTTGCAAGTCCCCTTAACCCATTTAGGATTAGATCCAGAGTGGCATTTCCTCTCGTCGGTTCTCTAACAAGCTGTTCCATGAAACAATCCTGTGTAGCTTCCAGGAATTTTGTCTCCCTAGCGCATTTCGAGCTTCCAAGCCTCCAGTCTATCCCAGGGTAGTTGAAGTCTCCCATAATAACCGTGTTGCCGCTTTTGCATTCACGCTTCATCTCGGCTTCCATTTCCTCATCGATATCTCTGGTTTGCCCAGGTGGGCGATAAAATAGGCCCATCTTTATTTTGGGCCCTTTCCTACCTGGTATTTTAACCCATAGAGATTCCGGCTTGCTGGCCGTCTCTTCTGTGTCCATTTGTGTGGATTGTATGCCTTCTTTTATGTATAGGGCTATTCCACCTCCTTTTTGTCCTGTTCTGTCCTGGCGATAGAGCTTGTATCCCTGCTAATTTACTTTCTTTTAGCTTCTCCAGATCGGCATAGGCTAATCTTACAAGCAGGTTCTATCTCATCTTGACCAGCAGGTGGAGATTGAGACAAAACTTTGGAATAGTACATATCATGTGACCCCTCCCTAATTACCTCAGTCTGCTGAATAGCCAAGCAGAACTAAGGACTATAAACAGAAACAAACAGGACTCCTAACAGGAGTAACAACTAATAAAAACAGGAACGCTGTTGGAAAATGCAAAGGAACAAATGCAAATAGCAAAGGTCTCCACAGCTCGCCAGCTACACTAGCCGAGCCACAGCTGCTATTCTTAGATCTCCCCGGCCCTAGAAAACTACTAGAACCCGATGAAAATGCAAAATCTGCATGCAAGAACAACACGAGAATAGACAGGGGTCCTATGCCGGTCTGGAGAGGCTAGAAGAAAGTAAATTAGCAGGTAAGAACCTAATTTCTCCTTCTTTAGCAACTCTTCCGACCGGCATAGGTTAATCTTACAAGCGGGACATACCAAAGCAGTCCCCGTCATGGGTAGGACCCCCGAAGGGCCGACACCAGAACACACTCACCGAACACCGCGTCCTGAAGTACCTGAACATCCACACAGTAGTGTCTGACAAAGGAATGCAAGGAAGACCAAACAGCAGCCTTACAAATGTCCACTGGAGACACCAGCGAAGACTCAGCCCAAGAAGCTAGTTGACCCCCAAGTGGAATGAGCCTTGAGAAATTCCGGAACAGGCTTTTTCGAAGAAGGTAAGCAGAAGCAATAGTCTCCTTGATCCAGCGCGCAATGGTAGCTTTGGAAGCACCATCCCCCTTACAAGGACCCGCTAGAAGGACACAAAGATGATCTTATTTCCTGATATCCTGGATCCTCCACACATAGGCATGAAGGACCCGACCAACATCCAATTTGTGCAACTGTTTCTGCTCTGAAGAACCCTCCCAACTACCAAGCACCGGGAGGATCACAGACTGATTGACATGAAAAGGAGAAACTACCTTTGGCAGAAAAGAAGGAACAGGCCTCAACACGACCCGCTCCCTAGAAAACTCCAGGAAGGGAGACCTACAAGAAAGAGCCTGCAGCTCCGAAACACGTCTAGCAGAAGTAATAGCCACCAAGAAGACCGCCTTAAGAGTAAGATCCTTCAACGAGCAGGCACCCAAAGGCTCAAAGGGGGGGGGGGGGGGGGCGCACCAGCCTGGACAGGACCAGATTTAAATCCCAAGAGGGAACAGACGTTTACACGGGAGGCTTGAGCAATTTGGCCACCCACATGAAGCGAACATCATCAGGAATAGCAGTCAGATTCTGACCCCGTAATAAGCCATGGAAGGCTGACAAGGCCGCAAGCTGAACCTGGAGAGAAGACCAAGCCAGGCCCCTGTCCAGGCCATCCTGCAAGAACTCTAAGATGTTAGGCAGGGAAGCGAGAAAAGAAACCACTCCCCGCGCCGTACATCACTCCTCAAATATACACCAAACCCGCACATAAGCCCGAGAAGTGGAAAGTCTCCAGGACCCCAAGAGAGTGGAGATCACTTTATCTGAATACCCCTTCTTATCTAGGCGTTTCCTTTCAAGAGCCAAGCCGTAAGACAAAAGGGACTCGGATCGAACATGGGAATGGGGCCCTGAGTCAGAAGATTGGGCGAAAGAGGCAGAAGAAGAGGATCCAACACCAGATGTCTCACCAGATCTGCATACCACAGCTGTCTGGGGCAATCCGGAGCCACCAGACCCACCAGGCCCGGATGACGAACAATGCGGAGTAGAACTCTGCCCACTAGTGGCCACGGAGAGAACACATACAACAGCCCCTCCATTGGCCATGGTTGAACCAGAGCATCCAGACCCTCGGCCTGACCATCTCTACGATGACTGAAGAAGTGGGGTGTTTTGGCATTGACACCCGTGGCCATCAGGTCCATGAGGGGCTGCCCCCAAGACTGTATTATCAACTGAAAGGCCACATGGCTTAGACACCACTCTCTGGAATCTAGCACGTGATGACTAAGGAAGTCTGTTTGAACATTCTCCACTCCGATTATGTGAGAGGTCGAGATGTCCCGAAGATGTGACTCTGCCCAGACCATGAGCAGAGCCACCTCCTGTACCACCTGAGTGCTCTTGGTGTCCCCCTGATGATTGACATAGGCCACCACCGTGGCATTGTCCAACAGAACCCAGACCGACTTGCCCATAAAGTAGGAGTGGAAGGCTAACAGTGCCAGATGGATGGCTCTGGTCTCCAGAACATTGATTGACTAAGCCACCTCCTTCATGGACCAGGTGCCCTGAGCTGAGTGACCCAGACACTGAGCTCCCCAACTAAGAAGGCTGGCATCCGTGAAAAGCACCGTCCACTGTGGCTGATCCAGACTTTTCCCTTGAATAAGATGGGAGGTCTGGAACAACCAACAAAGACTGCAGCGAACCAAGCCCCACAGAGGAACAGGGTGATCCAGACTGAACCTCTGAGGTGACCACCTCCGAAGTAAAGCATACTGAAGAGGACGCATGTGGACCCGAGCCCACCTTACCATGTCGAGGGAAGTCGCCATCAACCCCAAGGCTTGGAGGAAATCCTGCGCACAAGGACACCGGGATGCCATAAGCAGGTGAATCTAAGATTGCAATTTGCTTACCCGGGCCTCTGGGAGGAAGACCTTCCCCAAGGAGGTGTCAAACACAATCCCAACATACTCCAGGCGCTGCAAGGGGGCCAACCGGCTCTTGGCAAAGTTGACAACCAATCCCAGTGACTGAAGGAGCTCCACCACCTGAGCCGTGACACGGGTGCTCTCCTGGAATGACTGCGCAAATCAACCAGTCATCCAGGTAGGGATGCACCATAATACCCTCTATCCACAGACCAAAAGGAAGCGCACAGATCTGATAGTGCTGACCCAAGATCGCAAAATGAAGGAAGCGCTGATGGGGGGTCCAAATTGGAACATGCAAGTAGGCCTCTGTCAGGTCGAAAGAGGTTAGAAACACCCCTGGTTGAACCGCCAGAATCACTGATCGCAGTGTCTCCATGCGAAAAGACGGAACTCTGAGAGCCCTGTTGACCCCCTTCAAATCTAAGATGGGCCAAAAAGCCCCCTCTTTCTTGAGCACCACAAAGTAAATCAAATACCTGCCAGCACAACACTCCTGAGGGAGCACTGTAACCACAGCTCTGAGATCTAGCAATCTTTGAAGGGTCTGGCAAAAAGCCTGCTTCTTCCACTGCCTGATAAGGAGAAGCTAGAAAATGTTCTGGCAGGGAGTGGGCAAACTCCAGAGTGTAACTGTCCCGAATCACCTCCAGGACCCACTGATCAGATGTGATCTCTGTTCACTTGTGAGAAAACTCGCGCAGCCGTGCACCAACCGGAACCAGAGGGAGCGCCGGCAAGGAGTCATTGGGCAGGATGGGCTGTGGGGGAACCGGTGGGGGGAATTCCAGCCCCCAGACGGGCTCCTCGATAGGACTGCATGCGCTGAAAGAAACACCCCCGGGAAAACCCAGAAGTCGGGAAAGTAGCAGCCCCATGCCCAGGGCGAAATCTGCGGAAATCCTGCAGACGCTCCCTAGCAGTGCCATCTCTAACCGCCGGGCGGGCAAGGTCCTAAGGCAGGCAGGGCACCTTAGAGTCCATCAGAGCCTGAAGCAACTTATCCAAATCCTCTCCAAACAAAAAAGACCCTTGAAAGGGAAATTTTGTGAGTTTAGTCTTGGATGTCGCATCTGCCAACCAAGCTCACAGCCAAAAGGTACGACGTGCAGCCACCCCAAAAGCCATAGACTTGGCGGAGGTCCGCACCAAGTCATAGAGGGTGTCCGAGAGGAAAGAGGTCACCATCTCAGTCTTTGCCACCTCTTGATCCACTAAGGACCAATCATCAGACTCACGGTCAAGAACATGCTCGGCCCACCGAAAAACAGCCCGAGCCACAAGACCCCACAAATAGCCGCATGGACCCCCAAGCCAGAGACATCAAAATTCTGTTTAAGGAGAGTCTCCAACTTACGCTCCTCAGAATCACATAAGGTAGAACCGCCCTCTACGGGCACAGTATGCTGTTTTGCAATTGAGATCACAGCATCTACCACTGGCAACTTCAAGGTAGCCATATCCCCCTCTGGGATGGGATACAAACGAGCCATGGAGTGCAAAATCCGAAACGGCACCTCCGGCACAGTCCACTGTGCCAGGACAATATCCCGAATATCCTGATGCATAGGAAAAGAGCGGGACGCAGGTCGGATCCCCCGAAGAGAGTCTTCCACAAGTGGGGTCTCAGGTGGCATCTCCTCAAAGCATAAGACTAAGGAGACCTGTTGAATCAAATCTGGGAGCTCGTCTTGCTGAAAAAGGTGCACCATGGACACCTTCTCGCTAGAAGCCAGAAAAGCTGAAGCCCCGCTACCAGCGGCCGTTCCTTTGAGAGGATCCTGGAGGTCTATCCAAGAGTCCAGGTCCTCATCCAGATTTATACGCTCCTCAGCCCACAAGTCGTCGTACCATGCCACACACGGGCGGTTGGATGAGGGTGGAGGAGGAGGGGACATGAAAGTAGTAGAGGGGGGCAAAGTGGCAGAGGTAACAACTCCCCCCCCCCCCCCCCGAGATCCCCGGGCCAACTGCAAAACCCCCAGCTGTCTGAAAATAAGCTCTGCATAAAGCAAAAAAATAAATCAGAGGAAAACCCCCTGGTAGCCCCATGGGACCCCCTGCCCAAACAGGGGACCCAGCAGAAACCTGCCCCTGTTTTTCCAAGATAGGGGGAGGGTCACATGAGGTGGCAGGGCAAATGGAGGGTTTGCTGTTCAAAAATGGCGAAGTTCCCACCAAAAATAACCCCTCCAGGACCTGTAGCAACTGGGAAGCCTGAACTGTCCCAGCCGCTAAAGCAGGCAAGTCAGCATCAGCTGTTAAAGAAATAGCTGTGAGGGAATCCTCAGCCGCTACGGCGGTAAGGGAACCCTTTTTCCCCTCACCGTCGGCGGCTGAGGAAATCCCTCTGTGGGTGGTGAGAGAAGACTGGGCTTCCCCACTGCTCCCTGCCGACTTGCGAGGCACTTGCAGCGGGGAACCCTGGCCGCCGACACCTGCTGCTGACGAAGTTCCTCCACCGCTCTGGCCTGCCCAGCGTCTGTACAGGCCGGCTACGAGTGCCTCACGTCTGAAGCACAATGATCACTTTTTCCCTTGCAAAGTGCTCATTGCTCCATACACGACCTAGCTACAGAAAAAGTGCAGGTTAGTTGAAAAATACAGTAATTTACAGCAAATTTAAAGGGAAAGTAACCCTTCAGACCGACACTACCTCAGGATTTTTTTTTTTTTTTTCCACAGAACAGACTCCACTTGGCTCTCCAAACAGTATGCCTTACCAACCAGGGGGTAAGGCTTACTGTTGAGGCACCTCTAAAAAAAGGTTGGGGAGGTAGAAGAAAGGGGGGAGAGGTGGAAGAAATGGGGGGAGGGACCCCGAGGTCGGACGGACTCCCAAACAGGGTCCACCCAAGCTTAATCCGGCACCAAAAAGGGGACAAAAAGCCCTCAACAAATTCCAACAGCCCAACCAAGGAAGATGTCTCAGTCTCCACCTGCTGGTCATGATGAGATATAACTCGCTTGTAAGATTAACCTTTGCCGATCTGGAGAGTTGCTAAAGAATGTATTTTGAATGAAAATTTTGAAATTTGGGTTATATCACACAATATATTGCTATAATTAATAAACAACTACACAATCTGTTAACAATGCTGAAGCCCACACAAGCTATTAACAAGTCTGTTCATGAATGAAAAAAATTGTCACTTATCTCAGGCAGCTGTCAAGTGTTCTATAGGCTGGTCAATACATTGTAACACTAGATGCTTCTGATTCAACAAGAAGCCTTGTTTTGATTATTGTTTCAGAAACTGGTGTCTTTTTTCATTCATGAACAGATTTACTAATAGCTTGTGCAGTTTTCAGCATTGTTGACAGATTGTGTAGTAGTAATTTATGAATTTTAGGGATATATTGTGTGATATACTTTGAATAACATTTTTAAAATTTTGGTTATACTATTCAGTTTCACTTTGATGAGATAGACCAGTGATGGTGTTGAGCAAATAATGAGTGGCTTAATGATTTATTGCACCTACATCATAGACTAGCTTGTCATGGAAAGTCATAAAAAATTACTCGAATGAATAACAATAAAACTTCTCAAGAAAAGCTTTATTTACAATATTTTACAAAATTCAGCCATTTTTTATGTGTTTAATTTTGCAAAATAAGCTAATGTTTTTATTCCTGCAGTTTTGTTGCTATTTACTCTGTCCCTTTCCTCTTAACAGGAATCAACCCATATACTGTATATGTTTCCAGCAGGACAAGCATGCCCACTGCAGTCACTCCCAGTCAACAGCTGCATTATACCACAACACTGGATTACGAGGCCAACCGATTGAAATATTTTAGCAGAAAGATATTAGTTCATGAAGGGCTACTGGCTTACCTTTGACAGGAATGGGAAAAGTGGTGGCGTTCCACATTCGCATGACATCCTCGTCCATGGAGACTGGGTAATCAGATGGAGCAGGAGATGGAGGAGGCGGTACAAAATTGGATAGTGGCAGGCCTTTAGTAAATGAATCAACACACATGGCATCAAAGTATTTAGCTGCTAGGGTCTTAGACTCATTGCTATTGAGGTTCAACGACTGCACCAGCTGATCCAGTGTGCTGTTAAAGGCTGTCTTTAGGACACAGGTTGCCCCAATGCCAGATGGGAGGTGGAAGGTATTGACAATCTGCTGGGAGCTGGCATCAAGAGACTGTTTTATTCTGTAGAGATTAAAACAATATTTTTGTTCAGTTCTGAAGTAAAGTCAGTCACCCTCTACCTTTACGCTCCCTGTTTTTATTCTGTAGTGATCTATGGTCAGAGCAGACGAATATGAAACAAGCTAGAAATCACAGATCTAAGTTCCAATTATCTCCTTCTACTTTCTCCAATCATTTTTTTATTGCCTTGTCCTTAATCAGTCTCTAAAGATGTGTAAAAATACTTTGGTGGTATAGTTTGCTTGACAAACACTAAGGCCCCGATTCACTAAAGTCAGCGATCATCGCTAAACCTGTTTCCACAAATTTAGCGACAATCGCTGCTAATCGAGCCGATTCACAAACCAACCTACCGCATGTTTTCCCCCTCGATTGTTCATTTTCTGATCCGGCCATGCAAATTTGTAAAACCCCTTGCAAAATAGCCAAGTGATTGATTCACTAACATTTGCTTGGCTGACCCTGTAAATCTGTTGGTAATTGTGTTACCGATAGGTCTGCCAGGGATTTTTTCATTTTTTTTTAAAAATGGCACTATTTTGCGTGTATTACACACGCAAAATATCTGTCCCCCCCAAAAAAAAATCAACCCCTTCCCGCCGCAGGACCTCCAGGCCGACAATCACATGCCCCCTGACAATTGTGGCGACCCACCCAAACCCCAAAAATATGGCAGGAGGGATAGCCACTCTCTCCTGCCATGAAGGCCCTTCCCCCTCCACCCCAAAGAAAAAGGCAGGATGTCCACTCCCTCCTGCCCCCCCAAAGGCGTCCGCGTACTCTCCGAAGAAAAAAAAAATGGCAGGAAGGATACCCACTCCCTCCTGCCTGCAAATACCTTCATCCTCCCCCCTCCCCAGAAAAAACCCAGCAGAAGGGATGTCCATTCCCCTCCTGCCATCAGCCCCCCAATTGTTGCCACCCCCTCGGCTCCCTCCCTCGTACCTTTATGTCGGGAGCAGGAAGGGTGCCCAGTCAGACCCTCCTGCTCTTCTGGCCTCCTCCTGTGCAATGCGGGGCTTAGGCCCCTTCCTGGTGCATCATGTGATGCACAGAGGGGGGGGCCTAAGGCCCTGATTGGCTCAGGCACCTTGGGCTCCTGCCTTGTTTTGGCCAATCAGGGACTTTCTTAGGCTCCACCCTAAGGAATTCCCTGATTGGCTCAGACGCCTCTGGCCCCTTCCAAGGGAGGAGCCCAAGGTGCTTAAGCCAATTAGGGCATTGGGCCTCTCCCCATGCATCATATGATGCACTGGGGAGGGTCCTAAGCCCTGCATTGTGCAGGAGGCTCGAGGAGCAGGAGGATCTGACCAGACACCCCTCCTGCTCCCGATGTAAAGGTATGGGGGAGGGGCCAAAAGGGGGGGCCCGATGGCAGGAGGGAGTGGCTATCCCTCCTGCTGGGTTTATTCAGGGGGGAGGGGGGAGATATTTGCAGGCAGGAGGGAGTAGGCATCCCTTCTGCCATATCTAAGATTGGCATTGGGAAGGGGGGATCTGCAGGGGTGAGGGGGAGTGGGCTGATGGCAGGAGGGAGTGGGCATCTTTCCTGCCAGTTTTTTCAGGGGAGTGGGTGTGCGAGCAGGGGAACGGTTGCTCGGGGGGGGGGGGAACGATGGTCAGCTTTTTAAAAATGGGACAGATGGTGTGCATTTAAGTCGCGCAGAACATCTGTCCCATAAAAAAAAAAGTTGAAATCCTGACAGCAGTGACAGGAGGCTCTTGCTCCTGTCACTACTGTCCGGGCTCTTCACTGACTCAATCGCTCACTGAGCGATTGAGTTGGTGAGTTTGCATGTAAATGATTTGCACCTCCATGCAAATCATTTGCATGGAAATTTGTTAGTGAATCAATCGCTGTTTGAAAATTGGCCAGAGAATCGGCCAGAGAATCAGCCAACAGCGATCGAGTTGCTATCTTTCATGAATCTGGGCCTAAAACCCAAATGTCTTCATTTTGAGACTATTCACTCCCTCTGCTGCAGATTCAAGGTAAAATAGAACTCTATCTGTTTATCATACCATCATCTCTATGGCTGCGCAGTAATGATGTCCAGTACAGCAATAAAACAATAGTAAAGTCACAAATTGTAACATTATTGCAAAACTAAAGGATAAAAGCTACACAAACAGAATCCGAACTCTGACCTTGTCATTTGCAGAATTCATTAGAAGCAAAACAAAGCAAGCAATGTTATTGTAAACCAGTGTCTGTCGAACTGTGTGCCGTGGCACAGTGGTATGCCATGAGAGATTCCAGAATTTTACTTTATTTTTTAAAATTCCATTCATAAGTATACACTAGAATAGATGACATGCACGTTGCATATGCAAGAGTCTGTGCATAAGGACACAACTGTCCAGACAAGCATCATTCTTTGACATGATTGGTCCCTGAAAACTAACAGCAAGTAATTTTATTTATGTAGCAGTTATCCTAACTTGTGGCAACAAAGCAATCAAGGCTTTGTTGCCGTTTAGATCTTCTTATTTTTGCGAACTTGGATTTTCAGTTCTGACAAATTAAATTGTAAAAAAGAGATAACTGCAGATGGTGAATGATGAAATGTGTGTTTGCTTGTTGAATATCAAGCCGCGTTTCGAGTTAATCTGATCTAAAAAAATTTAAAAAACCCACAGCAATCACATTAATTAGCAATTCTATTCTATCTACTTTAGTTTAACCATTGTTACAATTACCCATACATAGCTTAAAGAATAATAAATAACTCTCAAATTTACCCCCCTTTAAAAAAACCCACGAAAGAGGTTTTTAGCGCCAGCTGGCAAGCTGAATGCTCTGAGCTGCTGTGATGGTCATAGAGTTCCTATTTATTTAATTAATTAATTTATTTATTTATTTAAAACACTTGTATCAACCATCTATGTGAATAACAATATCAATCATCTGTGAATAACAACAATACATACATAATTAAAATAAAACATTACAGACATAATAAAACAGAATATAACAGATTATTTAAATAACACCATATAATAAACAACTTACACATATAAGAACATAAGCAATGCCTCTGCTGGGTCAGACCTGAGGTCCATCATGCCCAGCAGTCCGCTCACGCGGCGGCCCAACAGGTCCAGGACCTGTGCAGTAATCCTCTATTTATACCCCTCTATCCCCTTTTCCAGCAGGAAATTGTCCAATCCTTTCTTAAACCCCTGTACTGTACTCTGCCCTATTACTCCCTCTGGAAGCGCATTCCAGGTGTCCACCACTCGTTGGGTAAAGAAGAACTTCCTAGCATTCGTTTTAAATCTGTCCCCTTTCAACTTTTCCAAGTGTCCTCTTGTTCTTTTATTTTTCGAAAGTTTGAAGAATCTGTCCTTCTCTACTCTCTCTATGCCCTTCATGATCTTATAAGTCTCTATCATATCCCCTCTAAGTCTCCTCTTCTCCAGGGAAAAGAGACCCAGTTTCTCCAATCTCTCAGCGTATGAGAGGTTTTCCATCCCTTTTATCAAGCGTGTCGCTCTCCTCTGAACCCTCTCGAGTAACGCCATATCCTTCCTAAGGTACGGAGACCAATATTGGACGCAGTATTCCAGATGCGGGCGCACCATCGCCCGATACAATGGCAGGATAACTTCTTTTGTCCATGTGCCTTAAAATAAAAAGTAAACAATTACAAGATTACAAAGTAACCAAATTTGAAAAGGCAAGTTGAAAAAAATTGGCTTTCAAACTTTTCCGAAATGCCCAAAAATCAGAGGTTAGATGGATAGCATCTAGAACCGAGTTCCATAGTAAAGGTCTGGCTACTTGGAACATACGTGATCGATTTGCAAATTTGGTGACAGAACAAAGAGTGGGAACAGCCAAAAAAGCTCTGTCTTGTGATCTCAAAGAACGAGAAGGCACATAGGTCTGCAGCAGAGAAGCAATCACCTTGGGCAATAGATCCCGGACAGATTTGAATACCAAGATTAGAAGCTTAAATTGTATTCTCCAAACAACCGGCAACCAGTGAAGTTCGGCCAGCATACGTGTAACATAGGAATAACGGGGCAATCTAGCTATTACCTTGGCAGCGGTATTTTGAGCCACTTGAAGAGCTCTGAGTAGTCTTTGGCAAGCTGCAAAAAAGAGAATTCCAATAGTCTAGATGCGGTAAGACATAACTCTGCATAATCAGTCTAAAGTTCGTAACTGATAGCAAATCCCGTAGTTTTAACACCATCCTTATTTTAAAGAAAACAGTTTTGAGTACTGAGGCAATGTGGCTGCAAAATTTTAACAAGGTATCACGGATTACTCCCAAACTCTTAATTTCCTGCTGTATTAAAATGGTAATCCCAGCATACACAAAATTAACTAGAGCACCTTTGATACCAGTGGAGGAAAGCCATAAAATCTTAGTCTTTGAAACATTCAGGCAAGGATGGTTCATAGTCATCCATTGTTAAATCTCATCCATATAATGCGACAACAACTGGAAGCAATCTGCTGAAAATTCAAACAAAAACTGCAGATCATCCACATAGATGCAATATTGCAGACCAAAGTCTGCAAACAACTTCCCAATAGGTGCCAGGAAAATATTAAATAACATTGCAGGTAATGAAGAGCCCCGAGACACTATGAGCTTCGGAGCAGCGCAGAGCATTCAATTTGTCGGTGGCACTAAAAATCTCTTCTGTGTTTTTGTAAAAGGGTCGTTAATTTTTTTTATTGGTTTGCAATTTTATAATTTCAATTATAATGTGCCACAAAAAACATTTGTTCTGTTTAGTGTGGACCTAAAAAAGTTTGAGAGTTCTGGAAAAGCTGAGCCTAAACATTATCCAATAAGTTTCCCTGTGGGCAAATGGGACTGGTGGTGGCAAAAACAATTTCATACTTCATGTCCAGAGATACCACCCCCAGAAATAAATATCTATAAAATACAATATTGCATTCCAATAAAAGCTGCTTTGTTCAATTTCTGCACCTAGCAGCTCACATATACTAGAAACAGACCTGCAGCTTCAGGGAGCACATACAGTGTTATCCTAATAAAGAGGCCAAATGAAACCAGCGGCTTTAGATCCAGCTGAAATTCGTAACTCAGTTTCAGCCAGAAGAACCAAACCGAAACTGTGGTCCTGCCCCCTCACTGTAAGATCATCCCTCTCCCCGAGTCAGCCTCCCCCCTTGACAGAAAACCATTACTCTTCCAGGCCACCCACTAACTTTGCCCTTTCTTCCCCTCTGTAGGCCCTCCCCTGTTGCTCTAGATGTCTCTTTGGTGCAGGAGTATCCTAAACTGCTCCTGCTCCTACTAGCTATGTTGTAAAAATGGTGGCTGCAACTTTCCATGACAGCCTTGCGAGACTGCTGTGAGAGGTCGTGGCTGTCATTCTGGAATTAGGAGACTCATACAATTCCTCTCTTGGATTGTCTGTAAAAGTATTTAGGAGCTACGTAACAGCCAAAGGATTGGCATTCAAAAAGCAGGGAGAGAGCCCACAATGCATCATACCGATTTTCTGGGTCTTCCTCGTTGGCATATGGTACGAAATTCCCTCTTGGTTGTGTGTAGTTATGGTACTGAGATGGAGACAGGATCAAAGGAGGAAGATCACCTGAAGAGAGAAGGAACATGGCATCCAAGTTAAAAATCTCACTTGAACATAAGCAAAAGAGGTAATTTTTATTTCACTTCCATTTTCTGTCTCCTCTATAGATTAAAAGCCTAGATCAAAGTGGCTTACATTATTATAAACAAGGCATAAAAACAAATAGCAATCCTATACAAACTTCACAATAAAACACAGTTCTCCAGACTCCCATGAAATTCTCCTAACTCCAGAGAGACTAGGAGTCCTATTTTACACAGAAGGATTGAAAATGAGGGATCCGGGTCAATAAGTGCTCAGTTTCAGTGATAATTTAGAAAAGGATGTGCTAATGTAGAGCATCTTCTAAAATGTTCCCAGGAATGCATGTGTATTAGCTGGCATGTGCAGAAGGAGCAAGCTAACCCAAAACACATCCAAGTCTAAATTTCAAAGTGGTATGGATCTCCACGAGGAAATAGCAGCTTTCTGAAATTGGTATTTTTTTTTTTTTACTGCCTTTTTAAAGAAACTCACCTAAGGTGTGTTAAAAAAGAAATAAGGGGGCGTGGCCATGCAGTGAGCAGGGAAGCTGCGTATTTCCTGAGTTCCGTAGCTCTCCCTCCCACACTGCTCGTTTTGGTCAAAATTCTGAAGCAAGTATTGACCCAATTATTCATTTTATTGTTCTGCCTCCTCGTATGGACAAGTTTGTCCAGAAAAACGGTACAGAAATGGCCTCGAAGGGTGGAAAATGAGGGGTCCTGCTGCAAAATGGCAGGCCTTGCCGAGGAGCTGGATGCTGTTAGCAAAGTGCTGGTGGTGAAGACTACATAGGCTGTGGTTTTGGCGCTGGGATCGCGGCTGGATAAAGTGCACAAGACTCTGACTACTCTGTCTGCTATGGTAACTGAGTTTGCATCCTAGGTTACTAAGGTGGAGAATCGAGTGAGTACGGCAGAAGATTCCCTGACAAATGTTCACGCGGAGCTAACTACATTGCAGTGCAAACTTGACTCTTGTGAAGAAAAGCTGGAGGATTTTGAAAATCGTTCCAGGCAGAATAACCTTCGACTGGTGAGTATACCTGAAGTCATTTCGGACAATGATTTAGCTGCAATCCTGGAGAAATGGCTCTCGGCCGAGCTCCATACTACTTCCACCCTGGGTCCCCTGCGGATTGAGAGAGCTCATAGGCTGGGCAGGAAACAGGCTGGAGCAGCTCGACCACGAACTATGATCCTACATATTTTGAACTTTGCTATTAAAGATCTGATCATGAAGACGTACCGGCAAAGGAAAGACCTAACTTTTCAGAATCAAAAAATACTCATATTCCAGGATTATTCCGTGCAGGTGGCCTATCTCAGGCAGGGTTTTTTGCCCATCTGCAAACAGCTTTCTGAAAAGAACCTGTGCTTGGGGGTGGGAGTGTTGTGTGACCTGGAGTGGATGTGTCAAGTGTGAGTTTTAGTTTGGAGTCTGTCTGTCAGAGTGAGGGCTGGGCACCCTGGCAATGGTTTTTGAGTGTTCTACACGTATTGTATTTTTGTATGGTTCTATGACCCCTAAGAGAGGTCTTCGGTGCGTGTCCTGGAACGTCTTGGGAATTAACTCTCTGATTAAAAGAACTAATATCCTTCCCATAGGCCAACTAATATCCTTTCCCATAGGCCTTTGCTGACATTAGTTATGCCAACTGAAAATGCTGATTGCTAGGCTAACAACCTACTTCGTGGACAAGGTGCCCTGAGCTGAGAGACCGAGACACTGAGCTTCTCAACCGAGGAGACGAACATCCATGAGCAGCACCGTCCACTGTAGTTGATCCAGACTCACCCCTTGGACTAGATGAGAGGTCTGGAGCCACCAACAAAGACTACAGCTAGCCAAACCCCTCAGAGGAATAGAAGATCCAGGCTGTGCCTCTGGGGCGACCACCTCCAAAGAAAAGCATACTGAAGCAGACGCATGTGGGCCCAAGCCCACCTCACCAAGTCAAGGGAAGCCATCATAGACTCCAAGACTTGGAGAAAATCCTGTGCCCGAGGATACTGGGACGCCATAAGCAGGTAAATTTGAGATTTCAATTTGCTTACCCGGGCCTCTGGGAGAAAGACCTTGCCCAAGGAGGTATCAAACAGAACTCTAAGATGCTCCAGGTGCTGAGATGGGGTCAACCGACTTTTGGAAAGGTTTATAACCCAGCTCAGCGACTGCAGGAACTCCATCACCCGAGTCGTGACACAAGTGCTCTCCTGCAACGACTCCGCTCGAAGCAACCAGTCATCCAGGCAGGATTGAACTAGAATGCCCTCGTTGCGCAATGATGCCGTGACTATCACCAAAACCTTGGTGAATGTCCACGGAGTCGTGGCCAGATCAAAAGCAAGCACACATAACTGAAAGTGCTGAGCCAAGATCGCAAAGTGAAGGAAAACATTGATGGGAGGTCCTGAATAGAACATGCAAGTAAGCCTTCAGTGTTTCCATGTGAAAAGAAGGAACCCTGAAAGCCTTGATGACCCCTTTCAAAACTGAGGGGTCGTTAAGTCCCCTTTTCTTGGGCACCACAAAGTAAACCAAGTACTTGCTGGAGAAACACTCCTGAGGAGGTACTGGAACTACTGCTTAGAGATCTAACAATCTTTAAAGGGTCTGGTGAAAAGCCTGCGTCTTCCACAGTACCTGACAATGCGACGCTAGAAAAAGATCTGGCAAGGAGTGAGCAAACTTCAGAGCATAAACATCCTGAATCACCTCCAAGACCCACTGATCGGATGTAATTTCTGCTCATTTTGGAGAAAAAAAAAATCACACATCTGGGCACCCACCGGAATCAGACGGGGCTCCAGCAAGGCGTCTTTGGGCAGGACATGGTACGGGGCAGTGGTGGAGGGATTCTGAGCTCCTCGACGTGCCCCCCAAAGGACTGCATGCGCTGAAAGAAACCAACCCCTGGAGCAGCCCCATGCGCATGGTAGTATCTGCGGAACTCCTGCAAACATCCATGAGCAGTGCAAGCCCTAACAGCTGGGCGAGCACGGTCTTCAGGCAGGCGGGGCACTTTAGAGACCATCAGAGTCTGAACCAACTTATCCAAAAACCTCTCCAAGCAAAAAATACCTCCTAAAGCGAAATTTAGTAAGCTTTTAGTCTTGGACGCTGCAACCGCTAACCAAGCGCGAATCCACGACGAGAGGTCACCCCAAAAACTATAGACTTAGCGGACATCAGCACCAAATGCTAGAGGGCGTCTGAGAGGAAAGAGGCTGCCATCTGAATCTTTGCCACTTTCTGATCCACGAAGGAACAGTCATCAGACTCATAGTCAAGGACATGCTCGGCCCACCGAAAAACAGCCCGAGGTATGAGCTCCTCACATCTAGCCGCCTGGACACCCAAGGCAGAGACATTAAAATTGTGCTGAAGAATGGTCTCCAACATACGCTCCCCAGAGTGCTGTAAGGCAGAACTGCCCTCTACAGGCATAGTATGCCATTTAGCAATAGCTGAGACCACCACATCCACCACTGGCGTCTTCCAGGTAGTCCTATCCCCCTCTTGGATGGGATACAAATGAGGCCTTGAGCTCGCCAACCAAAACGGCTGGTCTGGCATATTCCACTGTGCCAGAATATCCCGAAAATCCTAAAACATAGGAAAAGAGCGGGACGCAGAGCAGATCCCCTAAAGATGAGGGTTCTCCACACGTGGGGTCTCAGGTGGCGCCTACTCAAAGCTCAACACCGAGGAAACCTGAACCAGAACTGGGAGCTCATCCCTCTGAATAAAAAGGCTGTCCCTCGAGAGGATCCTGGAGGTCACCCCAAGGGTTCAGGTCCTCATGCATTGGTTAAAATGCTCCTCAAAACAACAAGTCCTCAGACCAGACCACCCGTGAGCGCCAGGATGAGGGAGGAGGAGGGGACACGAAAGAGTTAAGGAATCAAAATAGCAGGAAGCACGAAGGGAACAAACCCCCCTCGAGACCTCTGGGGCACAAGCAGGACCCCCAGCCACCTGAATATATGCTTTACACAAAGCAAAAGAAAAATGAGGGGAAACCCCCCCCCGGCGGCACCATGGGACTCCCTTCCACAGCAGGGGACCCAGCTGAAACCTGTCCCTGTTATACCAAAACAGGGAGAAGGTCACCTGAGGATAGATACAAGATGGAGGGGCTTCCTGACAAAAAACGAGAAATCGCGCCATAAATAACCCCTCCAGTGCCTGTAGCAGCTGGGAAGCCTGAACTGTCCCAGCCATTAAAGCAGGCAAGCCGGCATCAGTTGTGAGAGAAAACAGCTGACAGGAAATCCCCAGCTGCTTTGGCAGTAAGGGAATCCTTTTTACCCTTACCGTCAGCGGCTGAGGAAATTCCTCCGTGGGTGGCAGGGGAAGACCAGGCTTCCCTGCAAACCTCTGCCGGCTCGCAAGGGGAGCCCTGGACGCTGGCACCCGTTGCCGACAAAGCTCCTATACCGCACCGACCCGAACAGTTGTTTTCAGGCCGGCCACGAGTGCCTCGCGTCTGGAGCACAATGAGCACTTTTCCCCTGCAAAGTGCTCATTGCTCCATAAGCAATCTAGCTAAAAAAAAAAGTGCCGGTACAGTAATTTACAGCAAATTTAAAGAGAAAGCAACCCTTCAGGATTTTTTTTTTCACAGAACAGACTCCATTTGGCTCTCCAAACAGTATGCCTTACCAACCAGGCGGTAAGGCTTACTGTTGAGGCACCTCTAAAAAAAGGTTGGGGAGATGGAGAAAGGGGGGGAGGGACCCGTGACCCACCGAGTTTGACACCCCCGAGGTTGGATGGACCCCAAACAGGGTCCACCCAAGCTTAATCTGGCACCAAAAAGGGAACAAAAAGCCCTAAACAAATTCCAACAGCCCTACCAAGGGAGATGGGTACAGCTCACCACACCTGCTGGAGACTGAAGTAATTAGGGAGGAGTCACCTGATATATACTATTCCAAAGTTTTGTCTCAGTCTCCACCTACTGGTCATGATGAGATATAACCCGCTTCTAAGATTAACCTATGCTGGTCTGGAGAGTTGCTAAAAAAAGGCGGATTATAAATAAACAAACCATATACTACCCGTATTTTTCATTCCATGAGACTCACTCTTTTTCCCCCCAAAAAGTGGGTGGAAATAAGGATGTGTCTTTAGAAACAAATATATCCCCCACAGCGTTATCTCTAAATTGTGGTGGTCGGTAGATGGCTGCTTACATTGTATAGTGAGCCCTCCAAAACCGACTATATCTAGATAAAGATGACACCTGCAGGCATAAGAGCTATTGTTGTGGTGTACAGGTGGGTGCAATAAGTTCTGGCTGGGTTTTGGAGGGTTCACCATACAATATAAGCAGGTTAAAATGACATGTTCCTGGGACTTTTAAATGTGACATTCACTGCAGTACCCCCTAGAATGCCCCTCTGTTCAGATATCTGTGTGGCTAGTTTGCTAAGAATACTGGCTGCTTGGACATGCCATTAGCTTGTTTTTGTGCATTTTTCATTTGGACATCTTATATTCGAAAATGGCCAAAAAAGATAGATGTACTAAGGGCCAAAACTTCTAGATCAGTGATTCCCAACCCTGTCCTGGAGGACCATTAGCCAGTCAGGTTTTCTGGATAGCCCTAATGAATATGCATGGGGCAGATTTGCATGCCTGTCACCTCCATATATGCAGATCTCTCATATCCATATTCATTAGGGCTATCCTGAAAACCCGACTGGCTGGTGGTTCTCCAGGACAGGGTTCGGAACCATTGGTTTAGATGGTCATTTAAAAAAAGAAAAAGATAGACATCTTGCTGTTTTGAAAATGGACATTTTTTCTACTGGATTTCTGGACATCTTTCCCAAAATGTCCAAACTCAGACTTAGACATCCTATCAAAAATGCTCCTCCATGCTGTTTAACTTGCTTTTTTCCTTTTTACCAAACTTTTCAAACCTTACTCATAAGAGTGGGAAGACTACAGATCCTTGTGGAATGCCTTTGGAAAGGAGGTAAGAGGATGATGAAGAGTTGTATTGTACAACCTTAAAAGTGCAGCTCTTCAAGAAAAAGGAGAACCAGCTCAAAATTGTTCCGGTAATTCCAATGGATGCTAACTTCTGCAGCAAGGGTATAATTGACAAGGTCATATTATGCAGAGTGATCCAAAGGCACTACTAGAGTGATGAAACCTACATCTGACCTACTATCTAAGTCATGGGTGCCCAATACGTTGATCGCGATTGACCAGTAGATCGCGAGGGCAACGCAAGTTGATCGCGGAGCTCATCCAGGCTCCATGATAGACTCGCATTGCCTTCGCGATCTACAGGCCGATCAGCCTTCCTCTCCCCGATGTCAATTCTGCCTTTGGAGAGGAAGTTCCGGGCCAGCCAATCGCTGCCTGGCTGGACCTGAACTTCCTCTCCGACGGCAGAATTGACGTCGGGGAGAGGAATGCTGGTCGGCCCGATGCTTCTAATCTGCAGGGAGAGCTTGGGGCAGCGGTGGCTTGGAGGCCTGTTCCCCGATGGGGGCAGCAGTGGCTTGGGGGAAGGGCAAGGAGAAAGAAAGAAAGGGGGCAGGCAGGGAGAAAGAAAGAATGAAGGGAAACAGAATTAAAGAAAGGGGGAACAGGGAGACAGAAAGAAAGTGGAGGGGGCAGGGAGAGAGGAAGAAAAAGTTGGGGGAGGGAATGAGGTCTGGACTAGAGGAAGCATACAGGAGGCTGAAACAAGGGAAGAAATATTGGATGCACAGTCAGAAGAACCAAATGCAACCGGAGACTCATGAAATCATCAGACAAAGGTAGGAAAAATGATTTTATTTTCAATTTAGCGATCAAAATGTGTCCGTTTTGAGAATTTTTATCTGCTGTCTATATTTTGCACTATGGCCCCCTTTAACTAAACCGCAATAGCAGTTTTTAGCGCAGGGAGCCTATGAGCGTCGAGAGCAGCGCAGCTCCCTGCGCTAAAAACTGCTATCGTGGTTTAGTAAAAAGGGAGGGGGTATATTTGTCTATTTTTGTATGGTTGTTACTGAGATGACATTGCATAGAGTCATCTGCCTTGACCACTTTGAAAAACCCCTGGAATATAAATGATATATAAATGATATGACATTTTCTCTGCATACAGTGTGTTATGTGTTTTTTTTTTTTTAATTTATTGTTGGTAGATCATTTTCACTTGGCCATTTTAAAAGTAGCTCGCAAGCACAAAAAGTGTGGGCACCCCTGATCTAACTCATTCATTAGGGAGGTAAGAACGATCTCAGTGTTGAAACCAGCTTGAAACACTGCCTGTTGCAGGTGCCCAAGAATTTACTTATTCAACACGAGACTGAAATTGAGAGAATACAATAATTACCAGGAAGTGAAGGGTCCAGATTTTTCTTCTTGAGAACTGGTCTCACAAGTACAGATTTAAAGTTAGATGGTAACATTTTCTTTAGCAGAGTTTGTGAAACCGTGTGATGCATAGTATTGTTTAATAGCAGGACTTGCTTGGTTTTTTTTGTTTTTAGTTCTGCTTTTTTGGTGAGGGAATAAAGTAGTGTGATCACTGTGTTGGTCTACTTTAAAGAGAAAAAAAACAAACCAGAAAGGAAAATAAGGTGATAACATGTTTTGTTGGTCTAACTTGATACATTTTTGACAAGCTCTCAAAAACACCATGTTTCTTTTGTAACAACTACTTTTACCGTTAATTTGGGACTCAGATTTGCTTGTTATTTTGTTAAAATGTAATACATATTAAAAGAAAAAGGAAAGGGCCTCCAGAGCAAGAGGAATACCCTCTAACCCTGGGCCTCCCACTGCATGAAAATTATGTCATTGCTATCACCCTCATTTTTGTAAAGAAACTTCCAAATTCATAAATCTTGCAATACGAGTATATACAGTATGCATGCATCACATCATCACAAATGAGCTGATGGTTCTTCTCTCTCTGACACTGCAGAAGTTTAGTGACTGTTCTAAATGAGCGAGGTCTTGCAATACAAGTATGTATAGTATTTTGTATTAAAGTTTTGGGGTTGTGGAACGAATCATCTGAGTTTCCATTATTTCCTATGGGGAAATTCGCTTCAATATACGAGTGCTCTGGATTACAAGCATGCTTCTGGAACAAATTATGCTCGCAAACCAAGGTTTTACTGTACTTCTTTAAGGACTGTTAATAGGTCTTTCTATACTCTCATGCACTGATAAAGTGGAGAAGCATCTGGATGCCTCGTTTATATTTTGTGCCTCTTTTGGTCCAGCTCATGATCTGCTGGGTGAACTTACCTATTTCAGGAACTGAAAGAGCCACTGTCATAGCAACGCAGACAAAAAAGGCAGGGAGCAGGATCTGTGAAGAGAGTGCCTTGGTGTTGCGCTTGGCACAGTGGAAGCGTTTGATGATGAGACCTTGGAACTGCCTCAGTTTCAGCCAAGACCCTTCAAGCTTGTAACTCCCTTGCCCAGTCTGGGCTTCATTTTCAGCCTCTGGGTCTAGGAAACCTTTAAATGAAGAGAAGATAACATGACATTCACACATTGCTGCTTAAAACTAGGTTCATGAACTGTATTTTTCTTGTGTTAAAGCTAAGTTTTACCTGCAAAAGTTAGAGGAATGGTCTAATGCCTGGCAACTAAAATTCAATGCAGAGTAATGCATTTGGGGATTAATAATCAGAAAGAACCGTATATGCTGGGAGGTGAGAAGTTGATATGCACGGACGGGGAGAGGAACCTTGGGGTGATAGTGTCCGAAGATCTAAAGGCAAAAAAACAGTGTGACAAGGGCGGTAGCTGCTGCCAGAAGGATGCAGGGCTGTATAAAGAGAGGCGTAGTCAGTAGAAGGAAGAAGGTGTTGATGCCCCTGTACAGGTCATTGGTGAGTCCCCACTTGGAGTATTGTGTTCAGTTTTGGAGACCATATCTGGCGAAGGACGCAAGAAGATTTGAAGCGGTCTAGAGGAGAGTGACGAAAATGATAGGAGGCTTGCACCAGAAGATGTATGAGACTGGAAGCCCTGAATATGTATACCCTAGAGGAAAGGAGGGACAGGGGGAGATATGATTCAGACGTTCAAATACTTGAAGGGTATTAAAGTAGAACAAAATCTTTTCCAGAGAAAGGAAAATGGTAAAACCAGAGGACATAATTTAAGGTTGAGGGGTAGTAGATTCAAGAGCAATGATAGGAAATTCTACTTTACAGAGAGGGTGGTGGATGCCTGTAATGCGCTCCTGAGAGAGGTGGTGGAGAAGAAAAGGGTGACCGATTTCAAAGAAGCGTGGGATTAACACAGAGGATCTACAATCAGAAAATAATATTAAATATTGAACTAAGGCCAGTACTGGGCAGACTTGCACGGTCTGTTTATGGCCTTATGTGGGAGGATGGGCTGGAGAGGGCTTCAATGGCTGGGAGGGTGTAGATGGGCTGGAGTAGGTTTTGACAGAGATTTCGGCAGTTGGAACCCAAGCACAGTACTGGGTAAAGCTTTGGATTCTTGCCCAGAAATAGCTAAGAAGAAAAAATTTAAATTGAATCAGGTTGGGCAGACTGGATGGACCATTCAGGTCTTTATCTGCCATCATCTACTATGTTACTTAGGTGAATGAGGAAGGAAGCATACAGAAACTGAATTTATGCATTTTGGGAAACACAGCTTGCATGGAAGGCTATTTCCTATCAGCAGTACTGCAGGACATAAGAACATAAAAATAAATGGTCCATATAGCCCAGTATTCTGTTCTCATGGTGGCCAATCCAGGTCACTAGTACTTGGCAAAAATCGAAAGTGTAGAAACATTCCATGCTACCGATCCAGGGCAAACACTGGTTACCCCCATGTCTGTCTCAATAACAGACTCTGGACTTTTCCTCCAGGAAACTGTCCAAATCTTTCTTAAAACCATCTATGCAATCCGCTGTTACTAAAACCTCCGGCAATGTGTTCCAGAGTGAAAAAATATTTCCTCGTATTGGTTTTTAAAGTATTTCCCTCTAACTTCATTGAATGTCTCCTAGTCTTTGTAATTTTTGACTTGAGTATAAAATCAATCCACTTATACCCATTCTATACCACTCTAGATGTATTTTTTTTTTCCTTCCCCTTTCCCCTCCACTCCCATTGGTTCCAGTATGTATTCTCTGGTTCGGTATCCCCTACTTTTTTTTTTTTAGGTTTTAATTGACATATTTAATTTGTATAATATTGTAAACCATGTAGTTATCTATTAATAGATGATATATCAAGTGATAAATAAACTTGGAAATTCGCACACAGGATTTTGTAGACTTCAATCATATATCTCCTCAGCCATCTCTTTTCCAAGTTGAAGAGCCCTAACCTTTTTATCTTTCCTCATATGAGAGGAGTTCCATCCCCTTTATCATCTTGGTCACTTTTCTTTTAACTTTTTCTAGTTCCGTTATATTTTACTCCAGATGATGTCGCACCATGGAGCGATACAGAGGCATTATAAATTCTTAGTCTTGTTAACCATCCCTTTTTTAATAATTCCTAGCATCTTGTTTGCTTTTTTGGCAGCCACCACACATTGGGTGAAAGGTTTTATCATATTGTCTACAATAGAAACATAGAAATATAGAAAGTGACGGCAGATAAGGGCCAATGACACTCAAATATTTTTCTTGGGCGCTAACCCCCAAGTTGGACCCTAGCATCTGGTAACTATGATTTGAGTTATTCTTCTCAATGTGCATCACTTTGCATTTGTCCACATTAAATTTCATCTGCCACTTGGACGCCCAGTCTTCCAATTTACTAAAGTCTGCCTGCAATTTTTCACAATCCGCATGTGTTTTAACAACTTTAAACAATTTAGTGACATCTGCAAATTTAATCACCTCACTCGTTGTTCCAATTTCCAGATCATTTATAAATAGGTTAAAAAGCACCGGTCTAAGTACAGACCCCTGTGGCACTCCACTGTTTACTCTCCTCTATTGAGAAAAATGACCATTTAACCCTTCCCTCTGTTTTCTATCCGATAACCAATTCATAATACACAACTGAACTTTGTCACCTTTCCCATGACTCTAATTTTCTCAGGAGCCTCTCATGAGGAACTTTATGAAAAGCTTTCTAAAAATCTAGATACATTACATCAACTGGCTCACATTTATCCACATGTTTATTCACACCTTCAAAGAAGTCAAGCAAATTGGTGAGGCAAGATCTCCCTCGGCTAAACCCATGCTGACTCTGTCTCATTAACCCCTTCCTTTACTAATGCGTAGTGTAGGTTTTAGTGCCAACAGCGGCAGTAACTGCTCTGATGCTCATAGAATTCCTATGAGTATTGGAGCAGTTACCGCCACTTCCGGCGCTAAAACCCGCATTATACATTAGTAAAGGAAGGGGTAAATTTTTTATAATTATTTCCACCATTTTACCCTACACTGAAGTCAAGCTTACTGGTCTGTAGTTTCCCAGATCTCCCCTAGACCCTTTTTTAAAAATCAGTGTAACATTGGCCACCCTCCATTCTTCAGATACAACAGATGATTTCAGCAACAGGTTATAGATCACTAACAGCAGGTCAACAATTTTTGAGTTCTTTTAGTATCTTGGGATATATACCATCTGGTCCAAGTGATTTATCATTTTTTAACTTGTTGAGTTGGCTTAGTACATCTTCCAGATTCACCGAGATTTTTTTCTGTTCCTCCGCATTATCACCCTTGAAAACCATTTCTGGTTCAGGTAGATCTCTTACATCTTTTTCCGTGAAGACCGAAATATAGAATTCATTCAGTCTCCTGCTATGGCCTTATCTTCCCTGAATACCCCTTTTGCTCCTTGATCATCCAACGATCCCACAGATTCCCTCACAGGTTTTCTGCTTCTGATATAGCTAAAAAAAATTGTTATGAGTTTTTGCCTCTTTTGCAAGTTTCTCTTCATATTCTTTCTTAGCTGTCTTTATCAGTGCTTTGCATCTAACTTGCCAGTGTTTGTGTCTCTAATTTTCTTCATTTAGGTCCTTTTTCCATTCTTAAAAGCAGGGGTGTCCAAAAGGTTGGTTGCGATCGACCAGTAGATTGTAAAGGCAACGCGAGTCAATCGTGGAGCCCATCGCATTGCCTTTGCATTGTTCTCCCTGCTTTCCTGACATCAGGCCAGACACATAAAAGCACCAGGCCCACAGCCTACCCCCCCCCCCCCCGACTTCAATTCTGACATCGGAGAGGAAGTTTCGGGCCAGCCAATTGTTGCCTGGCTGGCCTGGAACTTCCTCTCCGATATCAGAATTGACGTCGGGGAGGAAGGGACATTGGGAAGAATAACCTGAATCACAGTTACCGGAAGCTAGGGTCCACCTTGGGGATTAGTGCCCAAGAAAAGGATCTGGGTATCGTTGTAGACAATACGATGAAACCTTCTACCTAATGTGCGGTGGCGGCCAAAAAAGCAAACAGGATGCTGGGAATTATTAAAAAAGAAGAACGTCATAATGCTCCTGTATCACTCCATGGTGCGACCTCATTTGGAGTACTGCGTTCAATTCTGATCTCCTTATCTCAAAAAAGATATAGTGGCGCTAGAAAAGGTTCAAAGAATAGCGACCAAGATGGTAAAGGGGATGCAACTCCTCTTGCATGAGGAAAGACTAAAACGGTTAAAACTCTTCAGTTTGGGAAAGAGACAGCTGAGGGGAGATATGATTGAAGTCTACAAAATCCTGAGTGGAGTAGAATGGGTACAAGTGGACTGATTTCTTGCTCCATCAAAAATTACAAAGATTAGGGGACACTCGATGAAGTTACACGGAAATACTTTTAGAACCAATAGGAGGAAATTTTTTTCACTCAGAGAATAGTTAAGCTCTGGAAAGCATTGCCAGAGGATGTGATAAAAGCAGATAGTGTAGCTGGTTTTAAGAAAGGTTTGGACAAGTTCTTGGAGGAAAAGTCCATAGTCTGTTATTGAGAAAGACATGGGGGAAACCACTGCTTGCCCTGTATTGGTAGCATGGAATATTGCTACACCTTGGGTTTTGGCCAGGTACTAGTGACCTGAATTGGCCACCGTTAGAACAGGCTACTGGGCTTGATGTATCATTGGTCTGACCTAGTAAGGCTAGTCTTATGTTCTTATGGCCTGGCGTCGGGAAAGCAGGGAGAAATTGGCGGCGGTGGCTTGGGGCAGGGAGAGAGAAAGATAGATAGACAGAAAGAAAGAAAGGGGGGAGCAGGGAGAGAGAAAGAAAGGGGGCAGGGAGAAAGAAAGAAAGGGGACAGAAAGAAAGAAAGAAAGGGGAGGGGCAGAGAGAAAAAAAAACAAAGAAAGAAAGGGTGCAGGAAGAAAGAAAAAAGGGGGCAGAAAGAAAGAAAGGGGAGGGGGCAGGGAGAAAGGAAGAAAAAGTTGGACTCATGGAGGGACAGAAAGAGATACTGGTTGGGGAATGGAATGTGGTCTGCAGGAGAGGAAGCATGCAGGAGGCAGAAAGAAAGAAATATTGAATTTACAGTCAGAAGAAGGAAATGCAAATAGAGACTTATGAAATCACCAGAGAGGAAAGGTAGGAAAAATGATCTTTTTTTTTAAATTTAGTAATCAAAATGTGTCCAAATTTATATCTGCTGTCTATATTTTGCTCTATGGCCCCCTTTTACTAAACCGCGGTCCGGTGTACCTCCACAGAACCACAACAGCCTGTGCTTTACCCCTTTGCGGATGAACCCGGGGAGAGATGACTCCCAATCCTGGAGACCTGATCCAATCTGCAGGCTGTCTAGAGAGCTTACTGCAGTTTAAGCTTACAAAGCACCCTCCAGAAGCAGACAAAATTTAAAATGTTTGCAATGTCCCGCCGAAGGATCACTCCCAATGTTGATCCGCAGCACTTGGGCAAACCCACGAAACAAATCAAATAAAGACTAGGAATTGAAAACAAATCACGAGCAGAAGAGACTGATTTCACCCATGCAACGAGGCTGCAGGAACAAACTGAGCATGACAGGAAGCTACCAGTCAAATAGCCTAGAGTGGAGGGAACAAGTTTTATTAGCCCTGCAGCTGAGGCTAAAGAGGATACAAGATCCCACAAGTTCAGCCTCCAGACACAAGAATGTGTCTGTTAGCCAGAAGTAGAGATCTGCCAGGAATTTATTTGAGGCTTTAGACATTAAAGCAGGTGGGCAGGAGTCAATGGGAGAGTATGTTTGAGCATATTTTTTAAATAGGAAAATAAGCTGTTCCTGCAGTGGTATAGAGTAATTGAAATCACCCATTATTATACTGTTGCCCAATTCTCCAGCTTTACTATCAACCACAATAATGCTTCTACATATCAGCTTCATGGAGTTTAGCTTTAATTACTGATGCAAAACCTGGGTGTAAAATATACCTGCAGAGTATATTAATACTGGTAGCTAGATTACTACCCCCTTTCCCAACCAGCATATACATTTTTAAAAAACTTCAAGCTATTTGACAGTGCTTATTTTAAACCCTTCTCTTGCAGTTACAGATAGGGGCATGTTCTGGATGTAAAGCCAACAGTTTTGCTCTTCAGTCCCCTAGGGAGGTTTATGAATCTACTAAGCAATGGGCAATTATGCAATAGAACTGCCCTTGCTGCTAAAGAAAGCAAATAGTGATTCTGCCAAGGATGAATCTCCCCCAAATTTACCAACCTTGTAGACTGAAGTTATCTGGGTCCTGCAGATTATCAAACAGTGGACAGTAATCCCCATAGAATTCAGAGTAGACGCCACCTTCATCTCCACGCACAGATCCCACAGAGGACATGGAACGCAGAGAACTTTGGGACTGGGCTAGCTTGGAACATGTGACCAGATTGCTCATTTCCACTTCGGGTTTCTCCAGGCCCTCCTCTTCCTGGAGGGGCCCCTCACTGGCCTCAGGTTTCTCAAGAGCCTCAAGGTCTGGCCGCAGCGCGTCCTTTTTGGACTCCTTCATATCTGTAAAGAGTAAATAAGATATTGATATCTGGCTGTACTCTTAGAACACAGAGGCAAGAAAGAACTTCATAAATAACCAGTAAAATACATTGGGCCCCACACCAACATGTACAGTAAACAATGTACCTAGAAAGGGCAATTCTATAACTGCATCTTTCTGGATTTGTTGTCACTTTTGCACAGACGCACAGAAAATAATGGCAGGAAATCGGTATTATCTAATGGATTTGGATTTTACATTTTATTATTCACATTTCCAAATCTGTGCTCAAGGTGAATTACCATTAGGTCTACAAATTATTTCTCTGCCCAAGTGTCCCCAGAAGAAATGGAGAGTGAAATGATTTGCCCAAGGTTATTACAATTTGTGTGGACCATGACAAAGTATTGTGGGAAGAACACTGTGTTGTCCGGTATTGTCTATGATATCCACACTGTACTGTTCTACTGTCCACCTAGGGAGTAATTTTATAATGTTGGTCTGAACACAGAAAACACCTTTTATAAAAGTAAATGGCGATATGTGCACAGCAACACAATTAAATATACATATACACATGCTGGGTATAGGTATTCCTAGAGGTCAGTGGCGTACCAAGGGGGGGGGAGGTCCGCCCCGGGTGCACTCCCCTAGGGGGTGCACAGCCGACCACCCTCCCTATTCTGCCACTGCTGCTTTCCTTAACCAGCAGCAGCGGCAGTAAACAGGGGTGTCCGTAGGTGCTCACTCTGGCGTTGTTCGGCTTCTGGCTGGCTCCCCTGCTCAAAGTCGCGGGCGTCAGCTCCTCGTGCGATCCGCGGCTCCATCGGAAGCGTTCCCTCTGACATCACAATGTCAGAGAGAAGGCTTCCGATGCAGCTGCGGATCGCGTGAGGTGTAGACGCCCGCGACTTTGAGCAGGGGAACCGGCCAGAAATGCTGGGCAGGGAAGAGAACTATTGTTGCTGCACAGGGAAGTGTGTGTGTGGGGGGGGGGGGGGGCGTAGAAATGTTGCTGTTGAACAGGGAAGGGGGGGAAAAGTTGCACAGGCAAGGGGGATTGAAATGCTGCACAGGCAAGGGGGGAGACATGCTGCTTTTGAACAGACAAGGGGGGAAGAAATGCTGCACAGGCAAGGGAAGGGGGGAGAAATGCTGCTGCTGCACAGGGAAGGGGGGAGAGAAATGCTGCTACTGCAGCACCCAATTGGGGAGAGAGAGGGAAGGAAGACAAGGGAGAGGAACCAGAGATGCCAAATCCATGGGAGGGAGGGAAAGGAAAAAAGGAAAGAAGATATCAGACCATGGAGGGGGAGGAAGAGATGCCATGGCATGGGGGGAGGGAAGGGAAAGAGATAGAGATAGCAGACCATGGTGTGGAGTGGGAGGGAAGAAAGGAAAGGAGAAGAGAAAGAGAGAGATGCCAAAGCATAGGGGAGGGGATGGAGACAGAAAAATGGAGAGGGGGTGAAGCTGAAATGAATCATGTGCAAAGAAGAGAAGGGACACAGGATATACAGTTTATTGAAGGGACATAGAAAGAGGGAAGATACCATATGGAAGAGAGAGAAGGTGGACAGTAGATGGAAGGGGCAAAGAGTGTGTGGGCAGAAGCTGGGTGGAAGGGGCAAAGAGAGGGCAGATGTTGCATGGAAGGGAGAGAGGACAAACACTGTATAGAAAGAGAGCAAAGAGAAGATGATTAAAGCAGAAATGACAAAAGGTAGAAAGATTTTTTTGTTGCTTTACTTAGAATCAAGTAGCATTGTAACTGTATTGATAAAAGTTTATAAATAGGAAATGGAAATAAGGCAATTTTTTGGACTAAACCCCTTTCCTCAGGTCAGGACAGGATACCATAACAGCAGTATACTGTACTTTTCTGAAGAAAGATTTAGCTTCTGAAAGCTAATTGAAAAATGGATTAGTCCAATAAAATGGTATTTTCTTTTTTTTTTTTTTTAATTCTTTATTCATTTTCATATTTTACATGAAGTGTACAAAATATTGAATTACAACTAGTGAATACACAATTTCACTTTTATATCTATTACATAATATTCTAAACATATTTTTATCCCCTCCCCCATCCCCCACCCTTCAAGTACTTTCCAATCACCTTATACATATTGTATACCATATTATAACATGTTATGTAAAATTATTTTCACTACCCTCCCTCCATGTGTGCCATAAAGAAGACAACTAAAAGAAGAAAAGAAGAAGAAAAATCCTACTATTCATTCATTACAATATTTTGTCAATGGCCCCCATATTTTTATAAATTTAGGATATGTCCATCTTTGTATTGCTATTGCTCTTTCCATTTTGAATATATGACAAATTGTATTCCACCAAAATGTATAATTAAGGTTACTATGATTCTTCCAGTTATTGGTTATATGCTGAATGGCAACCCCTGTAATGACTAATAAAAGCTTGTTATTTTCTGGTGAAATTTGACTTTTTTTTCTCATCATCATTCCAAATAATACTGTATCATATGATATTGCTACATGATTTTCCATCAATTTATTAATTTGTGGCCAAATTGCATTCCAAAAACTTTTAATATAGGGACAATGATACAGTAAATGATCCAATGTCCCAGGTTCCAGATTACAGTGCCAGCATTTATTGGACTTAGAACTATCTAATTTTTGCAAACGTGTAGGGGTCCAAAAAGCTCTATGTAATAAAAAGAACCAAGTTTGTCTCATAGATGCTGACACTGTACATCTCATTCTCCAAGACCAAATTAGTGGCTATTGAGATGCAGTAATTTGATGCTTAATCTCAATGCTCCAAATGTCTCTGAGACCATTTTTTGGTTTTTTATTCAAATATCCAGATATTAATTTATACCACAATGCGGCTTGATGCCCTAGGAAGTCTGCTTGGAAACATAAGATCTCTAAACTATATTGATTATTCAATGTTTTCCACTCAGGGAACCCAACCTGAATGGCCTGCTTCAATTGCAACCATTTAAAACTTTGTGTTTTACTAAGACCAAATCTATGTTGCAATTGTGAAAATTCCAGCAGTTTACCTTATGAAATAACATCATTTAGAGACCGAATGCCTGCAATAATCCAGTTCTTCCAAAGGATTTGAGCTCCGCCAATTTTGATCTTGGAGTTTATCCATAAAGACTGATTAGTTGACTTGTTTATTGGGATAGGTGTTAATTTACTAATAAACCTCAACGTTTTCCAAGTATTCATTAGTATCTTATTTTCTCTGTATCTTCTAGGCATGTTGATACTTGGAAGATGAACTAAATTTAGGGGAAACATAAGGCGCCATTCCAAATACAACCAATCCGGTGCATTATCTATAAGTTCTGGGAGGATCCAATACATACCCTGACGTAAAATATAGGCTTGATGGTACCTATAAAAATTTGGAAAATTTACCCCTCCCTCATTAATTGATTTTTGCAAAGTTACTAAAGCTATTCTAGGTATTTTACCAAGCCAAAGAAATTTCGTTAAAATACTATTAAGCTTTTTATAAAAGGACCCCTGAAAATAAATAGGTATCATACTCATTTGGTAACAAACTACAGGCAACATCATCATTTTAATGGTTTGAACTCTCCCCCACCAGGAAATATGTAAAGGGTTCCATTGCTCACACAACTCCGTAACTCTTTTTAATACAAATTTTTCATTTTCTTTTACAGTATCTTCAATTGTATTTTTAACTTGAATACCAAGATATTTAAATCCTTCTTCCTTCCATATGAATGGAAAATCATCAAATAGTCCTTTTACACAATGAACATTTAAAGGTATAATTTCCAACTTACTCCAGTTAATTTTATAACCTGAAAATTTACCAAACATATCAATTAATTCTAATAGACATGATAATGTAGACTCTGGATTTCTCAAATAAAGTAAAATATCATCCGCATATGCCGAAATTTTATATTCCATATCAGAATATGGAATACCCTGTATCCCCCCTGCTTGCTGTATTGCTAACAATAAGGGTTCTAATACAACATCAAATAACAAAGGAGATAAAGGACAACCTTGTCTAACTCCCCTTTACAATTTAAAACCTTCAGATAACCTATTATTAATATTTAATCTTGCAATCGGGAAGCTATACAATGTTTTTACCATTTGTATAAATCCAGAACCTATACCAAACCATTCTAAAGCTTGATACATAAAATTCCATTCTACCCTATCAAACGCTTTTTCTGCATCCAATGAAACTGTAAAAGCCGGTTCATCCATTTTTTTGATAAATTTAACATATGAAACAATAATCTAGAGTTATTAGAGGAATGCCTTTTAGCAACAAAACCAGTCTGATGCGTTTCTATAATATGTGGGAGAGCTTTGGCTAATCTCAAAGCCAAAATTTTCGCCAAAAGTTTATTATCCACATTTATTAAAGATATAGGCCTGTAGTTCGAAACCAAAATGGGATCTTTATTTGGCTTAGGCAAAACAATTACTACTGATTCAGCCATAGTACCTTTAATATCACCTTTCATAAGTTGTGTCCGATATAAATTTAGTAAATATGGGGAAATTACATTTTGAAATGTTTTATAAAATTCTACTGTATAACCATCACCACCTGGAGCGGATCCAACTCTAAGAGATCTCAATGCTGTTTCTAATTCTTTTAATGATATAGGTTCATCTAAACTTCGTTTTATATGATCAGGAAACTTAGGTCCATTAATTAAATCTAAAAAATTTTTACCATCTTTTTGCCTCTCCAAATAAGGCTCGGAAGAATACAGGTCCTTATAAAATTTTAGAAATTGTTTTAAAATTATATCCGTTTGATTTGTTATTATGCCATTATCATCTTTTATCCCATTAATATTAGTTCTTCTTTTTTTTGCTTTAAGATAATTCGCTAATAATCTTCCCGCCTTATTAGAATTTCCATAATACATTGTCTGCTTGGAAAACAAATCTCTTCTTATCATTTTTGAAGCTAATTCATTATATTTACCTTTTGCTTTCAAAAGAGCTTGCAATACCTCATGTTCCCATTTACTTACCAATTTAGTTTCTAATATTTTAATTTCTTTTTCTAACTTTATATACTGCATTTTAATCTGTTTCCTAACGAAAGGCAAATAAGATATAATATTACCTCTCATGGTTGCTTTAAATGCGTCCCATACATTTTCAATAGATGTATCCTCCACTAAATTTATTTGGAAGAAATCATTAATTTGTGTTTTAAAATTTTCCAAAAATTTGTCATCCACAAGCAATGCATTATCAAATCTCCAAAGAGGTATTCTATTCTCTAATTGATCTAGTTGTAATTCTATCCATACTCCTGCATGATCCGAAATAATAATAGGATCTATGGAAGCCTTAATCACTTGTTGCACCTTATGTGATGAAATAAAAATATAATCTATTCTTGAAAATGATTTATGAACCTGTGAACAAAATGAAAATTCCTGATCATTAAAATGAAGAATACGCCATATATCCTTCAAATCACATGATTGAGCCAAATTATCTAAACCTAAAGATTTTATACTTTTACCTGGTTTTTTATCCAATAATGGATCCATTACAGCATTAAAATCTCCAGCCACCACTAAATTAGAAGCAGCCAGTGGTAACAACATACTCTGCAACTTTTTAAAAAATTCTGATTGATTCGAATTAGGGGCATATATATTGAACAACGTCAGGGTATTATTTCCCATACTCATATCAATATGTAACCATCTTCCATGTGGATCTGAATTTACTACCTTAAAATTGGCCATACACTTTTTATTTATAAGAAATGCTACCCCTGCTTTTTTACCTACTGCTGGAGCAAAAAAACATTCCTTCACCCACCCACCCATTAGTTTCTGTGATTCCTTTATATTCAGATGAGTCTCCTGCAAACAATAAACATCCGCATTTTGCTTTTTTAAAAATGCTAATACCTTTTTCCTTTTGATTACATAATTCAGGCCATTAACATTAATAGAAAATATCTTAAAAGACATAATATATTTTAAACTTTTCATCATAATCTTCTTCATTCCTTCTTTCATATTTAAGATCTAAAGAACTTCTCTCAATGACACACATTTTTATCCCTAAAATACCCAATCCCTTATTAATCTTTTCCTTAATCATTCTAGTAATACCTTTAAAGCCCATCTTTTTCCCCTCCTCCCCCCAATATAATGACTGCTTAAGGACACACATTGGAACAGCAATCCCAACTTCCCCCTCCCCCCTAGGCAACCAATATTTATTAATAACCCCTTTATCATTTCTTAAGACAAACTCACTAACCCTCCACAATGTATCTTAGTATATCTCTCTTCTAATCATAAAATCTTGTTTTTTTTTATCATTTTAAAATAATTAGTTTCTCTATCTGCTATTTAACCTTTGATCACATAACCATATTTAACTCCTAACATTCCATTAATGTATCTTTATCTTCTCACCAATCTTTAAATTCATTTCCCCCATATTTTACTTCATAAAACAAAATTCTATCATAAACATATATTTAATAAAGTATTATCATTTTTCCTATATCTCATACACTCTAATCCAACAACCCCTATCCTTCTTTTAATACCTAAAAACAGATATCCATATCTTATATACTTCTTTAAAAATTGTTTACAATTTTATAATTTTTATCTTCTATTTATATAGAAACATTTTATTTCATTTTGAAAAATAATTTTTTCGTTTTATAAATAAATTTTTTTTTTCAATTAAAATCCAATCCTTTTTAAAACTATAAAATTACAAAATCAATACTTTACATTTAATCTTTTAGTCATCTCCTTCAATTACCAATAAATTCATATTATGTATCTTTCTTGTATATTATTCATTTTCCTTTCCTTTACTTGCATCTAAATGTCATATATCTTTTCTGTCTATAATTAGTCCATTCTACAGTCTTCTTTTTGTTGTCCTTTCATTTATTACTTTTCATTTACTGACTTATTAAATTAACTGAACTTTCATATTTATTTCTTATCTATATCCATCTTCCCTTAAGTCTCTTGACTGCCAATTGTCATTTTATTTAATATCCTTTTAGTCTATCCATTCTGCTTTCTTCTTTTTCCCATTTGTATTATTATCTTGTCCATTCTTCACTTTTCTCCTTTTGTTAATTATTTAAGTTCTTTATTCCTTTCTGTTCACTCTTTACTCCAGCCAGCCATCCCTCAATCTGCTAAAGTTCAGTCTCATGAGTTTCCCGTCCATCCTTCTTGCTTTTACTTCTTTATATTCTTTTATTTTCTTTTTCCCTTGTCCATTTTATTTCCTGTTCTTTATTTCATATTCTTCTTTCTTCAACACTCCAAAGTCTCATAGTTTTTTACATTAAATTTTTTGTTCAATATCCATCAAACCAGTCTTAATATTTTCTTTTCATTTCAACATCCATTGTGCTAAAATGACATAGGTTCTGATTTTGAGAGAAAGGTCTTTAGCTTTTCCGGATCTTCAAAATACAAAGATTTATCCCCACAAGATACCCTCATTTTTGCTGGGTAATACAACCCATATTTATATCCTTTTTCCTTTAATTGAGGTCTCAGTTCAAGGAATTTCTTCCTATTGTTTGCTGTATTTTTAGCAAAATCAGGCAAAAACCATATTTTGGATCCTTTATAATTTAAATTTTTATCTTTCTTGGCAGCATTTAAAATTTCTATTGCTTGTTGGTATCTTAACATCTTGAATATTAATGGTCTTGGCCTCCCTTGATTTTCCATATTTTTTATTGGAATCCTGTGCGCCCTTTCTATTTCCAAAGGCTGTTTGAAATCCAACTGCAGTATTTTAGGAATTAGATTTTCTAAAAACTGTATGGCATTTTTCCCTTCCAAATTTTCCTACATTCCAAAAAGTTTTATATTCTTTCTTCTTCCTCGGTTTTCATAATCTTCCAGCTGATTTTTCAATTGAATAAGTTCCAAACTGTCATTTTTACATCTTTTTCCTTCACATTCTAAACCCTCCATTTTAGCTTCTAACTCTGTTGTTCTTTTATTAGTTATTTCCATTTGTCTGTGGATATTCAGTATTTCTTCCTTCATTTCAGCCATATTACTCACATTCTCTTTCAGCATTTGTTTAATTTGCCTCAGTTCCTCCATAACTTCGGCTTTGCTTAACTCCTCCGACTCTTCAGCAGGAAGCGGAACCTTACTCGGGGTAATTTGATCCTGCTTCTGCCTTTTCGCCGACCCACCAGTTTCGTTTTTATTTTGTCGGGTGCTTGCCATGCTCCCGCTCTTCTTTTCGATATTTTTCGCCGAAATCGGCTTGAAGGGGAAAACTTTTTTTTTTAAAACCGTTGCCTAGTTAAGAGGAGCGCTGCGATCACACGTCCATTTTGTGTGTGCGCTAAGCCACGCCCCCCCGGTATTTTCTTATTTCTCATTATTTGTTTTATTTTTATTTGTTAATTTGTAAAGTGGTGATTGTTATGTATCAGTTTTTTCAAATTTACATCTACTGTATTTATATTTTGCACAGTATTAGGGGACATGTGTCACTGTTTTTGTGGTGTTGTGGTGTTGCATTGTATGCAGAGTCTGGTTTCTTGGCGGTTCAGTTTAACTTTTGTCTACATATTTCTATTTTTAGTTTGTGATTATTCCATATTGGGCGAGGGTGTATCTCTTTCTGTGTGTATGAAAAGGACATAGTTGGCACTGACTGCAGGATCAACTGACTGTGCGGGATCTGGCTTGTTTAGTTTTACAATGTATGTGTTGGTGTTCTAGTGCTCACTGCAGTGTTTAAGATGCTGCCTTTGCCTAGGTACACTTTTGTTGTGCAATATGTGGATTGTTTATATAGATGGGGGAGGTCAAAAAATGATGGGCCCTGGGTGTCACTTATGCTAGGTACGCCACTGCTAGAGGTATAGCATGAGTGGAGCTGATGCAGAATTGCGAGGTACACACAGATTTTATCCAATACTCAAGTACATGTATAGAGTACATGAATACTATGACAAGGACCTGCAAAGTCACTTGTCATGGAGCCAGAGTTGGTACAAATTGTACAACATTTATTACCACACTCACCCCGGGGAAAGCAGAATGCAGGGTTTTTCTTTAAAGCATGAGAGCTACAATTCCCAGAAATCAATGGAGAAAAAGGTTACCAAGGGCAGGTTTGGGGAAAGCTCAGCTGCTGGTAGAAACTCCTAATGTGCTCTAAATTAGGAGCTTCCAAGCTGACTGAGGGAGAGACATTTAAAAGAAGGCTCTTGGTCTTTGAGAGGGAGGCTATAAACATCAATTCCAGGGGGTTTCAATTTAAATGACTGAGATGATAATAATCAAGCATAAATGAAATCATATATGAAATCATAAATGAAATCATAAATTGAATATATATACTTATATATTCAATAAGATCTATTATTGTGTGAAGCGCTCAGACCCGCAACCTTGTGGAATAGTATACAACTAATTTACAAAAGAGAATCCATGATAAACATAGTTCTTAATATATCTTTATTCAATACATCTTTAAAATCATAGTATTAGACAAATAAACATGCATACATATAGGCCCTGATTCTACAAAGTGCGTCCCGATTTTAGGCAGCTGTAGGCGTCCTACAGCTGTCTAATCAGCCAATTGGGATGCACGTTTTTTTAAAAAAATGCTCCCCAGGCAGGCTGCCTATATTGAAGGCGCCTCCGGGAGCCTAGGGAGGCCCGAAAGACGCCTTAGGCGAACCTAGGCGGCCCTACGCGTCTCCCTAGTAGAGGAAGAGACGCTTACAATGTAGGCCAGCAAAATGCCAAACCCTCCTGCCGGAAGATGCCCCCTCCCCCCCCGACATTACCGATCACTGGCAGGAGGGTGCCCAATCCCTCCTGCCGGAAGACGCCCCCCCTCCGCACCCCCCCCGCGCTAACAGCCCCCAAACCTTCCCCCCACCAAACTAACCTTTAATTATTGGCCAGACGGGTCATGCTCGTCCAGCCGGCAGGTCTGCCTCGTTAAAATGAGGCGGGCCCGCCCCTTCCCAGCCCATCCCGCAAAGTCTAAGGCCTGATTGGCCCAGGATCTAGAAGCCTGGACCAATCAGGCCTTAGGCATAGCGGGTCCGCCCATCCCCACTAAGCCTAAGGCCTGATTGGCCCAGGCGCCTAGAGCCTGGGCCAATCAGGCCTTACTCTTCGCGGGATGGGCCGGGAAGGGGCGGGCCCGTCTCATTTCGACGAGGCGGGCCTGCCGGCTGGACAGGCAACACCCGTCTGGCCAACAATTAAAGGTTAGTTTGGTGGGGGGTTGGTTTGGGGGCTGTTAGCGTGGGGGGGTGCGGAGGGGGGCGTCTTCCGGCAGGAGGGATTGGGCACTCTCCTGCCGGTGATCGGTAGTGTCGGGGGGGGGGGGGCACCTTCCGGTAGGAGGGTTTGGACACCCTCCTGCCGGCAATCGGACAGGCAGCCGCGGCCACTATACTTATAGCGGCAGAGAGATCCCTTGCCGTGATAAGTATAGCGACCGCGTCTACTCTAATCCGATTTTGTAACCGGCGTCTGTAACATGGACATACATTGTCTTTATAAAATAGACATGCTTTAATAATTTTTAGGTGTCCTAGACTAAAATTAACCTCAATAGATCAACTGCTCCATTTCTTTTCATCCACTAAGAGTAGAGGTATGGCCTAAGGGCTGAGAACCAACAAAACTGAATGGATAAATTAAATATAAACGAGATTAAAGTTTTATTCAAACAAGAAATATTGTCATTTTTCATTCATAAGCTGCATCAAGCGTTAATGATAAACATACATAAAAATGAAACAGATAAATAAATATAATAAACAAAAAATATATACAATCATAAACATATGAAACACCATCTCTATCAAAAATACAGTTCACCTAATTATAACATACATAATAAATAATATGAGGCTCCTTTTACTAAAGCCCTTATTGCACGGTTAGTGCATAATAAGCTACCACACAAACACATTTAAGCATTTTGTGTCATTTTATTTGTTTTGCCTGTTTGCTAAAGTTTATGTATATTTATCATCTGAAAGAATACAGCTACAAAGGTCATACATTTAAATGAGGCATGGACATTGTTTAAAAATACTATATTGGAATACCAGACCAGATGTATTCCATGTATTAAAAAAAAAAAAAAAAAAAAAGGAAGTAAGGTTAAATAACAGCCTGCATTAGGTTAAAAGGTGAGATGAAGGAAAATATTACTACTACTACTACTATTATTAATTATTTCTATAGTGCTACCAGACGCACGCAGCACTGCACAGAGTCACAAAGAATAAGAAAATAGTCCCTGCTCAAAAAAGCTTACAATCTAAACAGGCAAGACAGACAAACAGGATGCCATGGATACATTTAAGGGGAACAGTTAATCAGCGGGCTGGGTTGGAGGGCAGAGAAGGGTTAAGGATTGAAAGCTATATCAAAAAGGTGGGTTTTCAGTTTGCTTTTAAACAAGGGAAGGTGAGAGGCTTGACGGACAAACTTGGGTAATTTATTCCAGGCATAGGGGCAGCTAGATGAAATGAACGAAGTCTGGAATTGGCAGTGGAGGAGAAGGGTAATGCAAAGAGTGACTTAACTGAGGAAGAGTTCTCTGGGAGGTGTATAAGAAGAGAGAAGCGAGGAGAGATATTGAGGGGGCAGCAGAATGAACACACTTGTAGGTCAGAAATAAGATCTTGAACTGTATGCGATGGCAGATAGGGAGCCTGTGAAGTGACTTAAGGAGAGGGGTGACATGAGCGTAGCGAGGTTGGTAGAAGATGAGTCCTGCAGCAGAGTTTTGCACATATTGCTACACTGCGGGATACCAGTTAGGAGTAGATTGCAGTAATCTAAGCATGAGGTTACGAGAGCTTGGCAAGGGTCCGAGTAGTGTGCTCAGAGAGGAAGGGGCGAATTTTGGAGATACTGAAGAGAAAATGGGAAAAAAGATCTTAATGAAAAAAATAGGAAGCACCATTTGCACTTGCAAGTTAGACACAAGGCACTGATAACAAAAAGGCTACAAGAGAATTTGAGAGAAAAAAAAGCTTGCTTTAGAGGCAAAAACTCATAGCACAAACTTTTACAGGCACATTAGAAGCAGAAAGTCTGTGAAGATCATCCGAGATGTAAAAGAAGCACTCAAAAAGGACAAGACTATAGTAAAGAGACTAGGGGCTCCTTTTACAAAGGTGTGCCAGCAGTTTTAGCGCACGCTACACGCTAATGCCTCCATAGAGCTAATCTTTAGCGCGCGCTAAAAACGCTAGCGTACCTTAGTAAAAGGAGCCCTAAATTAATTATTTGCTTTAGTCTTTATTGAAGAAGATCTAAGCTTCCTGTGCCAGAAAAAGTATGTAAGGGTGATGATACAAAAGAATTGAAAGACATCTCAGTGAACCTGGAAGATGTAATAAGCCAAGCTGACAAATTAAATAGCAGCAAATCTCCTGGAGTGGACTGCTATATGCCTAAGGGTCCTGAAAGAACTCAAAATGAAATTGCAGGTTTCCTATAGGTAATCTGTAATCTGTCATTAAAATTGTTCACAATATCTAAATATTGGAAGGTAGCCAACATAACACTAATTTTAAGAAATAATAATAATAATAATAGCTTTATGCTTCTATACCGCCACAATCTTGCGACTTCTAGGCGGTTTACAGTCAAGAGAGCTGGACATTCAGCGAGTTACAATATGCAGATAGTCATAGGAAATACAGAGTACAGAAACTTTAAGAAAGCGAAAAATAAAATAAACAGTTTGTTAAGAAAATTCCCGAGAGGACCTGTTTGAGAGATGTCGCGAATTGCAAAGAATACAGTGAATTTTACAAAAATGCAGCGAATGTTACAAAAATACAGCAAATTACAAAAAATACAGCGAATATTACAAAAAAAATACTGCGAATATTACAATATACAGTTTGTTAAGAATTTTCAGAGGGGGACTTTTTAGATGAAAGGTCCGGAAATTACAAAATATAGTTTGATTAGGATTCCAGAAGTGATACAGGTAATATAACGAAACAAAACAAAACAAAAACATACGGAGATAAGGTGATAACTTTTTTATTGGACTAATTTGATGCATGTTTTGATTAGCTTTCAAAGGTAACCCTTCTTCAGATCATATGATCTTGAAATGGAAATGATGAGTGAGGTAATCAAATCTGCAGTTGACACAAAATTATTCCAAAGTTGGGAAATCGCATGCAGACTGCGTGAAATTGAAGGAGGAGCTTGGGAGATTGGAAGACTTGGCATCCAAATGGCAAATGAAATTTAATAATAATAATTTTATTCTTATATACCGCCATGCCCATCGAGTTCTAGGCGGTTCACAATAATTACATTAGGATCCGCATTGACATGCCGATTTACAAACAGTGTTTTGGGTTTACAGGCAATGTATTGGGTATACAAACAATGTATTGGATTTAAATTTAAGTGCAAAGTGACACACACTGAGAAAAAGAACCCCAGTTAAAACTACATAATGTTAAGTTTCATATTAGGAAAGGCACCAGAATCATGCCTATGTAGGCGCTTTAGGTCGCTGAACGCTACAGTAAGTGTGGCCAACACCGGAAGTGGTATTAGGTGGCCTAAAGTGACTATGTAGGTGTGATTCATGCAAAGATAGGTGCCGGAAATGTAGGCTTGGAAAATCCTGGCCTACATTTCCGCCAACTATCTTTCCTGTAGGCATGACTCGGAAACCAGTGCTGATACATGATTGACACACGATTGACGCTAAGTGAAGCTGCCGCTTTTAAGGCCCTAAGTGAAGATTTTCAGCAGCGCTATAGTTCCAGTAAGTGGCACTTAAACCAGTAGGAGTTGATCCTATCAGAAAAGTACCACTGAACATTGGGTCCCAAGATTATAAGTCTTCCATGGATAGGAGAATATCTGCTGTACCTGAATGTAACTCACCTTGAGCTGCTACTAATAAAGGCCATTGCAACAGAGTGCACTTTAAAATTTTGTCAATAATATATCAGATAGTGTACCATGCATCTTCTACTGTTCTGCAGGGTTTGTTTGTTTTTTAATTTATCGACCCAGAATTTGAGATCGGAAAACAGTATGAAATTATGTTTGGGTGGTAGAATGACAATTTCTCATTCCAGGATTGCCGAGGCTATGTAGTTGGTGGGGGGGGGGGAGAGGGGGGAGGAGGGTGCAAAGCTTCGGAATGCTTCGCCAGGAGTTCTGCAATTGTGCACGGTTAGATTAGGTTTTAAGAAAACGTTGAAAATGCAATTGTTCATAAATACCTTGCTGATGTTTTATTAGATTGATGAGTTGATTCTTACAGCAAAGTTTTTTGTAACCATTTAATTTGAATGCACTGTCCATTATTTATGACTGTGGCTATGTAACCGTATAGGTAAAATACGGTATATAAATTTTTAAGTAAATAAATAAAATCTCATTCTCATTTCTTACCTGCATCACTGTTTTCTAGGGACTGATCTTCCTCTGAGACCTTGAGGAAAACCTCTTCTAGAGTGGTGTCCATTAGCCCAAAGCTGGTCAATTCCAACTCCTGAAGGCTCTCCTCCAGATGCTGTATTCGGGAAAAATGGAAGAAGACACAGAAAGAGGAGGAAGCTTATGTCAAAGAAACAGTACCACGTATTACAGAGGACTGCATTTCCCTTTTCCCCTCACCATCTAATCTCTATTTAAGGCTGTTTCCAAATGCTC